>NC_035436.2:19653019-19953019 GCF_002127325.2 Helianthus annuus | reverse complement strand
ATTGTATATGAATTTTGGTTACCAACTTTTATATATTAACACCAGCAATTTAAAATCATAGTTTGCCACTAAAATAATGGAAGAAGCTTGATACAATGGTTATCACCTGTACGTGTACACAACAATTTCCTGAATGCTTAACGAAACTTTCTTGATCTCCACATGATATTTAGTTTTAATATTAAAATAAACATATAAGACTATTTTTAAGTAATTGGTTTCAAGATGTACTCTATGCATATATATACACACACATGCTACTCGTAACTCGTAAGTATAGTCGAAAAGGAACTAAAAATTGCCTTAAACTGGAAGGATACCAAAAACGGGCCACAGACCAGTCGGAAAGGAAGAAAAAAAAACAGCTTAACTGGAACAACACCAAAAACAGGACGCCGACGATGGGCCGGCAGACATCGCCAAGTGGATTATAGTAAATCTCTAAGTTAAACCAGCTTAACTGAACCATCACCACCACATGAAAGAAAACCATCTGAAACAACTTCAATTAAAAATTTAAGTATAAACTTATCTTATTATTTACCAAAAAATAACTTTCACAAAAAGGGTAAAAATGGTATACCCTAACAACTCCTCCAAATCCTCTAGAGCTAGGTTGAATGAAGGTGTGTCTATCGTGCATTCTTTTGCCAGTGATTTACCAATGTTGCCCTCTTAGCATCCCATAGCTTTACATCTCTATCTTTACTTCCAGTTAAGAAAAAACTCGTATTTAGAATAGCCGATATTCTTGTTACACTCCCTACAAACAGGGTAAATTTATTAAGGGGCCGATCCGGGTAATGTATTATTGTAACGGGTCAAATTAAGAAACTTACCAGAGTGAGCTTTTGGTATGTACCACAACATTCCATTTCCATTTTGATCCCTGTGTTTATTGTGCAGACCTGCGGTTGAAGATGCACTGAACTTTTGTTCATCGTTATCAGAATTCTTGTGTTTTTTTGGTCTTCGTGTGGCTATGTAACGGAAATCATGAACTCCGACATCTCCGCCTTTTCCACCTGTCACTATTAGCGGAGAAATCGAACTGCTTCCCATCTCATCAGCAAACACACAAATGGACCGCGTGCCACCTAAAACACACACGCACGCACACACACACATTTAAGTCCAATATTGAAGGAACCCGCTATTCCACTCCAGACCTTTATAGAAGGACAAAGAAAAACAAAAAAAATCAAGATCAAAAAGCCACAAGTCAACTAATTAATTAATAATCTTACAATTCTTGACTTATTACACACTTCCAATGAAGAACAAAGGAAAACAAAACCCCCAAAAAACATTAATATCATGGCTTAGAATGTGACAGTCTTTGCATTTGTTCATATTTCTAATATCTAAATGTCGATTTAACTTCACACTTACCAGTAAACTTGTAAGACAACACCACCACGAGTTGAACCTCATCAGCATCTCCCGATTCACCAATTCCAGAAACCAATATGGAAATTAGCGGTCTGTTTATCCCAAATCCTCTCTTTCTCTCTCTGGCTCTCATTCTCTGCGATGTGTAGGTGAAAAAGATAAGAAGGCAGGGTGGGGAATGAACACGTATAAAATGAAAGACACAATCGAAGAAAGGCCAAACCAAAAATCATATCATTGAAGGTTGAATGGAGCAGAGGATTGAAGAAAGAAGGCGTGAATGAGAAGATTGTGAATTCTAGGGTTTGAGGAAAGAAGGTAAGACGTTATATATGGATCCGTTTTCATGACCCGAATTCACATTCCAACCCAAAAATATAAACGGATCCCGCATCAAGATTGCTAATATGTTTTGCCGTCAAAACCAAAATTTAGAGCCCAGATATTGCGACACGTGTCCCAAATTTTATTTGTTTATTATATATAACTAGGTTATCTACCCGTGTGATACACGGGTTGAACAATTTAAGTTCTATAAAAAAATACAATATGAAATGAAAAAGCATTCTTGACATAATTTATAAATATGTAAATATTTCTTTGTATATACGAGTTGAATAATGGGATATCGGGTATTATAATGTTATGAAAAGAAAACAATGATAGCAAAAATAAATTAGTTTACAAAGTCAAGCCCAAACGAATATGAAAGAAGTTGGTGTATATGTTTTAAGTATATGAAACAACCATCAAATGTACTTCACCCTACTCTTCATCATACAATAATAGAAAGCAAAGAAAACAACATAATGATCATAATGTTTATAAAACTGAACTCCGCACCTTTAAATACAAGCAGTTTGAGGCTATAAATCAGTACATGCTAACGTATTAACTTCTTAAATCGCTTGAGCTTCTGCATTATTCCTCATTTCCTCCTTAATCTTTATTAGTAGGTGAATTCCTTTTACCTGTAAACAGAAAGGAATAATCAAAACCAGAAATCACTCAACAACATTGTGTTTTAATTAATCATATTATTAGCTTTGACCGCCACTTCATAAAAGTTGACCAAGGCTAATAATTGTCTTTTAATGAGACAAAAGATAGAAAAATACCATCTGCCCTTTGCATCAAAATTTGTTGTAGTACTCTCCCTTGAAAATTGGAAAGAAGCCAATACTTTAGTTAATTCTGGCCATTTGGTCAGTTATGTCCACTTTAAAAGACTCCCTTAATATTGACTTATAAAGTCAAAATTACCAGAATTGGATAAGCATATAAGTTACGGCTAGAGTTATAAAAATTATAATGGTGGCCTGAATGTCTAGTTTTACATTCATCCCAGTCTGGATAGCTAAGTTTAATTACAAAAAACCTATATCTGCTTCGTTTTTGTTTACCATCTTCGTATCCCAAAACAGCCTTTTTAATACAAAAGATAAAGTTACTTTACTTACACTACAGAATGGTAGCCACAGTTCTTTTTTGTCTGCCCCCTTCGAATCAGTTAATCCGCAACCTGACCCGTTTCTAGAAGTTTAGTGACAAAATATTAGTGGGAATGTTTACATTTAGTGACACTCTTGAACTGTGGCCACAACTGACAAAATAGAACTTGCGATGTAGGTTGTTAGTTACAGGCGCATATGTACAAAATGGAACCTCGAATAGTTAGTAACAGAATTTACTTTTTGTTATCAGGTCATTCTCTGTTTTTGCGAAGATGAAAAAAGCAGCTAACTAATTCCTGTTTGAAATGGGCCGGATTTTATTACCTGAAATACATTTTAGTGTCGTTGTCATTATACCCCAGAAAAATGCAGCTGAAATCGATGATGCCAGAGAGAGAAACAATAATGAAGGTGCTAGAGATAGAAAGTTCGTCGTATTGACCGGCCATCATGACAGAGATAACCTGCAAAAACTACTACTACTGCAGTCACAACCACAATCGGTAATCACTAAAATCAGAATCACTTATCAAAATTGAAATCAACATATGAAAGGGAAGCAACGATATAAGCCCTAATACTTATACAGCTTCAAAATAAAAAATCAAAAAGAGAAATCAACATATGAACATGGAGATGTGTTGATGATAAAAGAACCTGTTCAAATCCAAAAAAACGTGCCGCGATGAAGATAGAATACAAGTATTTCAGTCTGAGAAACCGAGTAGGAAGACTGGATATATTTAGGGTTTAGTTTAACAATTAGGAAGATTGGATAGATTTAGGGTTTAGTTAAAATTGGTGGGTCATGGGCGACCCAAAGCACAGCGTGTTGCTCCACTTAAGAAAATGGGCATTAGGCGGGAAACCCACATATGTGATGCTCTCAATGAGAGACACCTGTCCCAAAGCAGGTTTTATTTATTATATATAGAAGATCTTAATAGTTAATGTTTTTTTTTTCTTTTTTCGAACTAAATTTTATAATACGCAATCTGTTTAAGATTATTATATATTAACAATCTAATTTTGCATAATAGATGATTTATGAGGTTGGGCCACACTTTTCAGATACTTTTGACCCATTAACTTATTGTTATTTTGTTAAAAAAAAGAATTTTGAAAGGTGTGAATCATTCGCGCTCCCTTGTACAATAGATCCTCAATTTAAATATCTCAATGAGAAACCCCAATCACCCAGACTCGAACTTGAGATCTGGAGGAGAAAACTTACCCTGACCCACCACAGGTGGAACTTAAATACCTGTGGCCACTACTAGAGCACTAGTGATGGTTTGTTAAAATTTTAAACTGAACAATTTAGCATGTTTAAGATAAAGAAATCAAAACTAATATATAACTAGTAGGTTATGTAAGTGCATTGTGGTGGCTTAATTGACTCGTATCAAAATCAAAACTACTGACGACGGGCCAGTGGGGAAAGCCCACTTTACTCGCTTTAGACTATTTTGCTGGAGGCCCAATTACGCGTAGGCCCACAAAACAGGATTACCTTGTCCACTAAGGTTTCTGCTCCTTTTTGTAACGGGCGGGAAACAGCTAAGCAAAAGGAGCAGAGTTCATTAAATGCCCGATAAGAAAAGGATCTCGTCTGAACGATGGTACTTCGCCGGTTTAGCATTAATTGAGGGAAACATCTTACCATTGGGGGTAAGACACGTGTCTGCACCCCCCGAGAACCCTCAAAAACCGTCGGATCATGTGTGGGAAATCCTTAACAAGATAGGAGCCTGCTGTTATATAAGAAAGGATATCAAGGAGCTAAGGCAGGTATCATCTCCGGCATTCCCTCATTTACTACACTCTCATTTACTCACTTCTCATTAATTTCCGACCAACATTCTCCACATTTAATACATACACATATCAATTAGATTCACACCAAAGAAGGAACCTTCCGGTGAATATACTCATCGGAGGAAGCTCCTCTCATTTCCCGGCAAGTTTACTTACTCTCACGCCGGAGCTTGGTCACGGATCCCCTTCCCGGGGTCCCCCGTGGCGAGGCTATCGGTTTGTTCCTTTGTAGCAAACGAAGATAAAGGCTCTTGACGTCAACGAAGATCCAGCTAACGTCAGCCGGGAGTTGGGTATTCGACATTGGCGCCATCCGTGGGACCTCAGCTTGCTCGGTGTTCCCACATCAAAACTCGACGTCCAAAGAGCAGCTTATCCCATCAAGAACAACATGGCAACCCCACATAACTCACGTGTCACTCAGACGACACAAAACGATTTGGATAAAGTCACCGTAGAAGATATTACCCATGAAGAGGGTAACGAGAACCAGGTAGAGAACCCGGAAGAGACAGAACATATTACTCCTGACTTTGTGGCCATGCACAGGGAGAAGTTAACAAAGTATCTTGAAGATTTAAAGAGACAGGAAAAGCTCGACAGCCTTAGGGCTAGACTTTATTTTGACACACCCTCCAACCAGGAAGGAACGAACCTCCAAAACAAGAACAACAATGGTGACCAGCTGGAGACGTTTATGACTGCCCTGAGGCAAATGTCCTCCGAAGAAAGGGAGGATCTTATCACAGGCCAGAAGTCCAAGGAGAAAGGGAAGGAGAAAGACAACTTTGGTGATAGTGGCTTGGATCAGCCATACCTACCACGAGACTTAGCCGAGGTCTCAAAGTTCACACGAAGGATCGCGGAAGCACCTATGCCCCCCAAGACGAAGTTACCCCCAGGATTTGACCGTTATGATGGAATAAGAGGCCCCGAAGATCACTTGCATGCCTTCCGGGGAGCGGGACAACTAGGAAGATGGCCCATGCCAGTATGGTGCCACATGTTCGTGCAAACCCTGACGGAGGGAGCTCGGCTTTGGTTTGACAGCCTTCCCCCGGAGAGTATAGATAGCTATGAAGAGCTGAGCGAGAAGTTCCTCAGGAACTTTGGCCAATAGAGAAAAGTGGTTAAAAATCCAAACGAGATCCTTCACATCAGACAAAGAGATAACGAGCGAATAGACCAATACATGGAGAGGTTTGTCAAGGAAAGCATGAACATCAAAGATGTCCCAGAGATCATGAAGATCAGCAGTTTCATAAACGGGTTGAAACATGCACAGCTGTGTGAAAAACTGGGAGAGGAATTCCCCCACTCTTTCGACAATCTTATGGACAGAGTCAGGGCCTTTGTCCGGGGAAAAGATACATTCAGCAAAGCGAAGGAGACAGATGTCACGCCTCGGAGGGTCACCCCAGTTGCAAGGCCCCCTGATAAAGGTACACCTTATTCCCGGAAACCTGCCTTTGATAGGGTGTTGCATGACAGGGCAAGGCCCTCATACTCCCCATATAGACCCTGGGGGAGAGGTCCCCTCCTTACTCCGATAGCTTCACTCCTCTCACCAAGACCCCAAGTGAGATACTGGCCACAGAAAGGATAAAGAACTCCTTTCCGAGGCCACCACCCATAAAACCGGGACCGAAGGCACAACCAAACGAGTATTGTGATTTTCACAAGGGCTTTGGGCATAAAACCGATGACTGTATGTACCTGAAAAGGGAAATAGAAACCGCGGTGAAAACAGGGAGGTTGGCCCACTTGGTCAAGGAAATCAAGGAGGGGGGAGGGGATCGCAAAGGAAGAGATGTAAGGGAGCCGGGGAGAGCCGATGTTGATATGATTATAAGGAGGAACGAATTCGATACCACCAGAAGTGTAAAGGCCAGGATCCTAGGCTCCCCGAACTGCATGAAAGCTCCCATCCTTATGCCATACCTAGAAGAAAATGAGGTACAACGACTCCCCCAGAACATCTCGGCCATAATAGCCAGGCACAAGGTGTCTCGAATACATGTGGACGGAACAGGGATGTAAGAGACAGGTTGGAAGAAGATTCCATCCCCTTGGTGGGATTCAACAACAGTGTGTCACATCCCCTGGGAAAGATCAGGCTCCCATTCACAGTTGGGGTAGGAGATCGGGTCCGAACGATAAATCTGACCTTCATAGTGGTCAGGGCACCCTCAAAGTACAATGCGATCTTAGGAAGACCCGGAATTGGAGACTTGCAGGCACAAGCATCCACCCCCCACGGGGCTTTGGTATTCCAAACACCAAAGGGTCTTGCATGGGCTAAATCCGCTTATGAAGTAATCTCCTCCGTATCCAAAGGAGAAGCACCAGGGAAACCCCAGGAAAAGGGGGTGGAAGAGTGGGTCCTCTGTGACAGGTTCCCAGAGCAAACAATCAAGGTAGGAAGCCACTTAAGTGACAAATGCAAGAGTGCCCTGAAGGAGTTGCTCCTCCATAACATAGATGTGTTTGCATTTCAACATGGGGACATGACGGGAATCCCCAGGAGTCTAACTGAGCACCGGCTCAACACCTTCACATGGGCGAAACCAGTGAAGCAGAAAAAGCGGAGCATGGGACCTAATAAAAGAAGGGCTGCTTGTGAAGAAACCCGAAAGCTGCTCAGGGCTGGGATAGTCAGAGAAGTTAAATACCCGTCCTGGATCGCCAACCCAGTCATGGTTCAGAAGAAGGATGGGGGTGGAGGATGTGCATCGATTTTCAAGACCTAAATAAAGCATGTCCCAAGGACTGTTATCCTCTCTCGGAGATAGACACCCAGGTGGACTCTTTGTCTCAGTACCCCCTGAAATGCTTCCTGGACGCCTACAAGGGATACCACCAAATCCAGATGTCAATAGAAGACGAGGAAAAAACCGCCTTCATCACAGACGAGGGGACGTTCTGCTATACCAAGATGCCCTTCGGCCTCAAGAATACTGAGGCCGCATATCAGAGGTTCATGAACACCTTGTTTAGGGAGCAACGAGGAAGGAACTTAGAGGTGTACGTTGACGACATTGTTATCAAAAGCTTGACAGAAGCGGCCATGATAGATGACATAGCCGAGACCTTCAACACCATGCAGGATGTGAACATGAAGCTTGTAACGCCCCAAAACTCGAGTCTAAATATTTTATTTTGACATTTTATTAGGTTGGCATGAGTAAGTAGGATTTATTGTTCAAGTGGGTTATTTCACTAACAACCAAGTTATCTAACTTGGTTTGATAGTGTTGGCTATAGATTGAGAGTGGAAAAAACAATGGGGCCAACTATGTTTAATTTACAATCATAAGGGACTAATGTGGGTTAAAAGGGAAGTTGGGATATTATAAGAAAATATCAACACACACAAACACACATTCGTGTGTGTTCTACGTCGATTAGAAGCTCCCAAAGGAGCCAAACCCTAGTTCAAGCTTATTTGCTCAAATTGAAAGGGGAATTCAACCCAAATCTAATGCATGTACCCGAATTCTTAGTCATCTAGCCCTAAAGATCACTTGGTAAGTTGTAATTTTTGATTTGGTGATTTTGATATGAAGTGGGTTTTGATCAACCCGCGAATTGGTATGAAATTGAGCATGAGAATGTATTAATATCATGATATAAAGCATAGATTACACGTGGTTTAGGTTAATTATATGATTAGAGATGAAAACCCACTTGTGGTAGTGAAGATGATGTTATGGATAATCATGTATGCTTAATTGTTGTGTAAAGTTTATGTATGATATTGTATGTAATGAGTAATTGTTAGTTAATTTGGGTATATTATGAGAATTATATGATTCAAGTGGAATTTGATGATGTTGATATGAACTAGTAAGAATATGCAATGAATGCTTGTACATAATGTTTTGTTAGTAGTACACCCGCCAAGTGTTCGATGAAATGCCTAAGAGAGCAAAATTGTGAAATTATATGAAAGTTGTGGGTAAGTATGTATAGACGGTGCTTATGGTGTAGCCGTTAGCAAAATAATAAGTTAAGTATGCTTAAGGTGGAGTCCATATGAGAATTCGGATTTGAATGTATGGTTTGGTAAAATTATGCATTAAGAACTTGTACCTTATGCTTCAATGGTGTGATGGTCGCCATGTAATTGATGCGCTTGATTTATGGTGATTAAGAGTAGATGTGTACGAATGTGAAATGAATAGTTTATTGATAAGTGATAATGTTGGAGTTATGTCGTGTACGTATGTAAGATGATAATTTTGATTAATTGAATGTTGAACAATGCGGTTGTCGAATGTAGAGTTATGAAAACATAAGTATGTGTATATTGTGTATGTGACTAGGTGATCATGTAGTTGTATGTGTTATACAACATTGTGTATGAAATTAATATGATGTCATTAATATGGTCTATTATATCAACATAAATGCGTGTTCGAAATTGGAAGTTATATGCTGGAAGGTTGACTTTCTGAAAGTCAACAGAGAATCTATAGCATGGTTAGGCATTTTGACACAAATATAAGAATCGAGAGATCATGGAATATGTGTTAGATCAATTATGTGTTATGTGTGATAACGAATTTAGATTTCAAGGATATTGAAACTATGTGGTTGACCAATCATGTCGTATGCGTGTTAGTGAAAGTCAATGTAGATAAGAGTTGGAAAATGTGTGTTAATATGAATGAGCATGAATACTAACATTATTATGGCATGACAGCATGAAAGAATAGGAACCACACTAGCATGGACCAAGCATGGAAGGCTAACGGGTCAAGATGAGGCAAGCAAGCGGGTATGAACACGGATGCACAAGGTAAGTGATTTCCGTAATAACTTATTAGTTTGTTTAAGTAATATAACGTTTTAATTAATTAAACATGATGTTGAGATCAAATATGTGATGAAGTCCTTCGTCGTAAATGATGGGAATAAAGTTGACCAAAACGCCCTTGATGGGTATATTGGGCAAACGATCTTAAAAGTAGTTTAGAAACAAGCTAATCGATTGGTGTAATGTTTTGGTCAAGTATGAAAGTGAGGAGTATGGGGTTTTGTATGTCGTAGACCTTTTTATGCACGAATACCCAAAACGTGTAACACCCCAAAGATAAAAGACACAATAAAGAATATGTAGTAATATGGTACCTAAATGTGGGATCCTAAAGAATATGTAGTAATATGGTACCTAAATGTGGGATCCTAAAGAATATGTAGTAATATGGTACCTAAATGTGGGATCCTAAAGAATATGTAGTAATATGGTACCTAAATATGGGATCCTAAAGAATATGTAGTAATATGGTACCTAAATGTGGGATCCTAAAGAATATGTAGTAATATGGTACCTAAATGTGGGATCCTAAAGAATATGTAGTAATATGGTACCTAAATGTGGGATCCTAAAGAATATGTAGTAATATGGTACCTAAATGTGGGATCCTAAAGAATATGTAGTAATATGATACCTAAATGCGGGATTCTAAGTTAAGAATTTCCTTAATCCGGAGGTAGGATTTTAAGTTAATATGATAGAATGTGAATTTACAAGCATGTAGGAAGAAACGAGAGGTTAAACGGTTCAAAAGTTATGCGCGTTTTAGCGCGTACGAACGACAAAACAACATCAGTTTTGCCAGACGCCTTATTTAGCTGTTTACGGGTGTTTCTGGCTACGGGTAAAAGCAAGGCCCGTCGCCGACGCCTCTAGGGCCGTCGCCGACGCCTCTAGGGCCGTCGCCGACGGCCTCCCCAAGTCTCAAAAGCTGAAATCTGGTTAATTAAGTTGATTTATGTATCGTAGGCTTCGGTTTGATACCCGTGGACTACGGCGGGTTTACTAAACATGATTTGATCGATGCTTAGATGTTTATGGGCTATAAATCAAAGTCTAAGTCCCATGTAAATATTGTAGGATTATGTAAAGATGTAGGAAAGGTATGTACGTATGTAGTTGTGTATGTATGTATGTGTAAAGACATATATGAGGGTATGCACGTAAGTAAAGTTGTAGGAAAGGCATGTGTGTATGTAGATGTGTATGTATGTTTGTATGTAAGTACGTATGCATGCGTGAATTGATATGTTCGAATTTTAACGTTACTAATTATGCGTTTGAGGTCGGTATGTAATGCAGGAATGAGTACATCGGATTCTTATGAAATTTAAGCCCAACCCGGAATAAGAGGATGAGTAAGGATAGTTGGATGAACTAAAGTTAAATTGTCAAACGTTATTCAATCCTTAATTATATGAGTTTTAATGTTATATGATGTTTTCGTTGACTAATGGCTAAGTTGTATGTGACGCCCACAGGTGATACACGAACTTCTTCTACTACTTAGGAGGCGAAGCGGACGTAAATCGAGTCAAGAGCAAGGATTGCACGGATAGATCGACCATATAGTTGAAATATATAACGTCTAGAAATGTAAATTTTTAAAGCTCTTTTCCGCTGCGTCATTTTTAAGGTAAAACGTGTTAGGGCGTAACAAAGCTGAACCCCGGGAAGTGCTGTTTCGGAGTAGAGGAAGGGAGTTTCCTGGGAGTAGTGGTCACCAAAGGAGGAATCAAAACAAACCCGAAGAAAACCCAGGCTGTAGCCGAAATGCGGTCTCCCAGGTCCCTAAAAGACATCCAGCAGCTAAACGGGAGGCTGATAGCGTTAAACCGTTTTTTATCAAAAGTAGCCGACAAGACCCTTCCCTGCATGAAAGTTTTGAAAGACTGCCTCCAGACCAACAAGTTCAACTGGACCGCGGAGGCCGAGACTGCCTTTCAGGAAATGAAAGCCTACATCTGTAAGCTCCCGACATTGGCCACCCCGGTACCCGGGGACCCGTTGCTCCTGTACCTATCCGCCTCGAAAACGACCATAAGTGCGGTCATGATGGTAGAACGGGAGGGGAAACAAATCCCCATATATTTCATTAGCAGAATGCTTAAGGGGCCTGAGTAACGATACATGCCTTTGTAGAAACTCGCGTTGGCTCTAGTCTTTGCATCCCGAAGACTCAGAAGGTATTTCCAAGGGCATAAGATCACCTTGATGACCGATCAACCCCTTCAGAAGGTGGTTAGGAAGCCGGAGCTATCGGGACGATTGGCTAAATGGGTTGTGGAGTTAGGAGAACATTCTCTGGAATTTAAGCCCAGAACGGCCATGAAAGGACAGATACTGGCCGATTTCTTGGCAGAGGTCCCTGAAGACGAAGAGAAGGAACTATTAAAATGGGAAGCCTTAGAGAAAGAAGAAAGAGAAAGAAGAAAAAGAAAGGGAAGACGAGGCGGTGTGGAAATTACTTACTGACGGAGCATCCAGTGAAGAAGGAAGTGGGGCAGGCATCACATTGGTGAGCCCCGAGGGGGTCGAACTGACATATGCCATAAGGCTGGATTTCGAGAACACCAATAATACTGCAGAGTATGAGGCCCTCCTAGCGGGGATGAGGCTGACACAAAAAATGAAAGCGAGACACGTAGAGGCTAGCACTGACTGACAACTGGTAGTGAAACAGTACCAGGGAGAATCTGAAGCCAAAGACATCACCATGGCCCAATACGTGGAGAAAGTCAAAGAGATGGCTAAGGCATTCAAAACTTTCAAACTGGAATACATCCCTCGTGGAAGGAACAGGAAATCTGATGCACTCAGCAAGCTGGCCTCGGTAGCATTCGACCACCTCGCGAAAGAAATCAAGGTGGAGGTCCTGACATCCCCTTCCCTTAACGCAAAGGAGGTTGCTACGGTTGAGGGTACTCAGGAAACATGGATGACCCCGATTATTAAATTCCTCCGAGACGGAATTCTACCCGAGGGGGAATGGGTAGCTAGAAAGATAAGGGTCAGAGCCCTGCAATATGAACTAATTGAAGGGGAGCTACATCGAAGGTCATATCTGGGCCTGTCCCTGAAGTGCATTGACATGGAAGAGGCTGAATATGTGGTTAGGGAAATGCACGAGGGGATTTGCGGAATGCACTCGGGACCAAGAACGATAGTGAGAAAGGCAATGAATGCGGGGTTTTACTGACCACGAATGTACGAAACAACGTCTGAGGAAATCAAGAAGTGTGACAACTGCCAAGTGCATGCACCGATGACCCACCGGCACAAACACCCCATGGTGCCAGTATCAACATCCTGGCCATTCCAAAAATGGGCTATCGACATAATTGGGCCTTTCCCGGAGGGCCCGTGAGGGGTCAAATACGTGGTGGTAGCCATTGACTATATCACCAAATGGATAGAAGCGAAGCCCCTGGAAAAGATTACTAGAGAACAGATGAGAAGGTTCGTGCTGGATAACATCATATGCAGGTATGGGGTCCCGAAGGAGCTGGTGAGCGATAACGGGGTCCAGTTTGCCGGAAGACCCTTCAAACCATGGTGCGAGCAGATGCAGATTCAACAAGTGTTTACTTCCGTCACCCATGCCCAGAGTAACGGGTTGGTAGAGAGAGCCAACCAAAGCGTCATCAAAGGAATGAAGGGAAGGCTTGGAAGAAAACAAAAAGGCTGGCTGGAAGAACTTCCATTTGTGCTATGGGCATACAGAACCACCCCCAAAAGTTGCAATGGGGAAACCCCGTTCAGCCTTACCTACGGGACGGAAGCTGTCATTCCTGCCGAGATCGAGTCCCCGACTGCCCGGATGAAGCTTCGGGATGAAGAAAACGAGCAGGACCTCAGAATGAACCTGAACCTGTTGGAAGAAAGAAGGGAAATAGCAGCAGTCAAGGAGGCCCAATACAAAAAGCTCCTGGAGAGTTATTACAACACCAGGATGAAGAAGCTCAACTTAGTCCCAGGGGATCTAGTCCTTAGAGCCAATGAAGCCAGTTTGCAAGAAAACACTGAAAGTTAGGCCCCAACTGGGAGGGACCCTACCGAGTCACATGGGCAAATGGTAAAGGGACTTGCAAATTAGAAACGCTTGAAGGCAAGGTGTAACACCTCGAAATTTTGTGTCCAATAATATGTCAACACGTGTCATTAGTTTACACGTGGCATTAGATATTCAATAAAGGACTAAAGTTGACAAACCTTGAAAGTATGTAAATTCGAGGGTTATAAATGTCAACAAAGGGTAAGTATACTGTATAGTAACCCTAAACGAAGCTCGTACCTTCAAACGAATAAATCATGGATCGTACGGAAGTGAAACACGGAAGAAAGTGAGAGATTACAAGCTGCGGGGGTTAACCGTGTCAACATGTTTAATTATACCTCTGAGTGACCCCTTGACGTACCCGAGGCTTTGTAACAGTAAAATACGCTCACTAGAATATACTGTATAAATTCCGCGAAGTTTCGTTTTAAAACAAGAAAGTTATGATCAAATTCGTACGAGAAGGGTTAAAAGCGTCAACAATGAAAGTTAAGGCTTTCCAAATAATTAACAAGATAACCGAGGACTTAACAGTGCGGGTAAATAACACGAGGCCCTTAGTTGTAAATAATCAAGGGCCAAATCGCAAAGTTACCCCTTCAAACCCGAAAGGTCAGGTTATTAATTACCAAAGATTTCGTTACTAATTACAAGATTTTGTTAATCATTACAAAAAGATTGAAAAAGATTTAAAAATAACCTTTACGGACCGCAAGGGTCCTGCCTTACGGACCGTAAAGGGGTGAATGATTAAGCTTGTCTCCGCCACAGGCTTACGGACCGCAAGGCCCAAGCCACACGGTCCGTAAGCGATGCCCAGCGACAGAAAGTTGGATGTTGGCTGTTTAAAGCGGTAAAACATTTAAGAATGGGTTTCCCAGAGGTATGGACGTCCCCTACTCGACCCATAGCACCTTAGGACACCTGCCATTCATCCATACTCATTTGTAGTGTGTGTTGTAATGATCTAGAGGCAAGTTGTGTACTATAAATAGGCATGCATAGTTCACTATTAGAACACACCTCAAAACTCAACTTTTGATCATTCTTGGAGCTCTCAAGCTTTACTCTATCATTCTAAGTCGTGCACTAACCCTCTGTAAGTTGTCTAATCTTTTGTGGTTTAGTTTTTGCTTAGTATATAGCTAAAAATCAAACCGTCGTAATTACGGTTTGCCTTCGAGATTAGTCTACAATGGCTCAGTCATATCTCGAATCAAAAGTAGTTATGTGTTGGTATTTATGTGGGTAATAATCCTCTAAAAGGGTTCCCCCTGATCACCACTCTAACTAGTTCAAATATCGAGTCAAACGTATGCTTAAAAAGTCAACAGAAAGCCGTTTTGCGATTTTGTACATAATCTGTAATGTATATGCTATGAAACCTGTTTTGATGATCATAAAACATGATAATAAGTATATAAACTCGTCTAAGCATGTTTGATCCTACCATTTGCTATATTGACCCGGTTCAGAGCCGAATGTCGCAAAAGTTTGACTTTTGCTTTGACTTCAGTTCTGACCCGTCTTAGTACAATGTAGATATGCCTTAGGACTCTCTTAGGACCAGGTCACGTGATGGTATCACCCTCTGTGACCGGTTCGTTGTTTGTCCGAGTCTTTTACGCATTTCCGTTAATTACTTAAAAGTTGACCAAAACGCCCTTTTTAAAATAAAACGAGTATTTCGGACACGTGAAGGAACCATAACCTTGCTTACTAAATTCTAAGCATGTCCCTAAAGTTTCACGCCAATCCGAGGTCTAGAATGGGAGTTATGCTAAATAGCGCATTTATAAGAAACTTTTGTAATAAACGGCGCAATTAGCATAACGCCTATCTAAACCAAGATTTCGTCACCAAAACTTTTACCCACTGTAGTAAAATAATATTTTGGGGTTTTTAAAGATTTTTAATTAATTTTAACCTGCTCATAACCTGCGGTTATGGCTACGGTTCAGTAAATACCGAATATGCCCTTTTTCGGCCAAAACGTGAGTTCTACAAGGTCTTTTGACCCGATTCCAGTTGCTACTGATTTGAATTAATAAATAAAGTATTTTACACTTATTAAACTGATCGGGAAACTCAGGTTTTCTGTAGAACTCAGAAAGCCCTTTAAAAGTCCTTAAAATGACCAGAAAACCCCTACGGGGCGTATAATGAACTAAAACTCGTTACGGGCATTATGGAAGGTATCCTACTGATACCACAACCTCTTTAAAGTATATTGACTTAGGAAAACAGTGTAGGACTCCTACGGTTACCCGTTGCGCCTATTGCGCGCACGGTTCGGCTTATGTAACTAGTTTACATAAATTAGCCGGTACGGGTCAAACCATATCATTTTGACCCCAAGATTCAGAGTGTGAATATTAAACCCGTATAAAACAAGTCTCCGAACTTGTTGGGTCAGAATCACATTCCATTCTCGGTTTTCGCCTTTCACGCGATTAAACCGTATCTATCACTCGAAACTAACCGGTCTAGGCTACGGCTAATATAAAGACCCGTTAGGATTCTAATAGGTTATTTTAAAACCTTCGTTCCAGAATAGGAGCCCCAGTAAAAGATATCTGTGATTTAACTGATTAAGGACAATACTTGCAAAGGTAAATACTTTTAACTTATTTTCCCTTATACGGGCTTGGGTTACGGTATATAAAATACCGCTTGATTGAGCATCAAATCTTCCATCGCTTAGGTGGTTAATTGAATAATTTGATCGGCTCATTTAAACAGTCTTGTTACTTAAAAGCCTTTGGGGGGTTAATGACCATGTCCCGGATATCCTTGGCATCATTCGAAGAAATGGCCACGACCTTGACAGTCGGGTGTAGGCGTACACCTGGTATTATGTCTATATTATTAAAAGATGTAGCCGATGGTTTACCCACCTCGGTTGAATGTATTTACCAGTGTAAACTGACGTATTTTCCCAAAAAGATTAAGTGCAGGTACTACACGTAATCGGCTGGCAATAGCTCCTTAGCATCTTAAGAAGTCTCGCAAGCTTGATGTCTTATCTGTTGAACAACATTCTTATTTATTTTGATCCCTCCTGTGGGTACTATTCGACTACTTGTGATACATTTGATATTACAGTAAATGGTTGAATCATATTTATCTTTATGCTTCCGCTGTGCATTTATATATTGTGGTTTGACTATATTGTTGCCAACTACGTCACGGTAATCCCCCACCGGGCCCACCGGTGATACACGTGGAAATCGGGGTGTGACAGGTTGGTATCAGAGCCAACATTGAGTGAATTAAACACTATCCTAATGTGTTTAATCTCAGTGACACAATTGCACATACTTGAGTCTAGACAAGAACATAGGACAAATTCGAATTGTTATTCCAAGTTTGTCTTTTCCTTTTATTATGGTATTTAAAGTTTTAAAAAGCAGGAAATATGCCGCCAGTGATTTTCCGAGGAAGAGGAAGGGGAAGAAGAGGCAGAGGAGAGATCGTTACTCATCACGATCACG
Source organism: Helianthus annuus (assembly GCF_002127325.2). NCBI lineage: Eukaryota > Viridiplantae > Streptophyta > Magnoliopsida > Asterales > Asteraceae > Helianthus > Helianthus annuus. The sequence goes on along the minus strand of NC_035436.2, from coordinate 19,935,985 downwards.
AAGCCGGACCTTCAAATACGCGAGCTCCTTCGACCACAAGGAGTGAAGAACCGCAAAGGCGAAGAGACCTTTATGAACCTGCGAGGCATTCCACCTCGCATAGCTCGACGCCATCATACCGGCACTCATTCGGGCCAAATTCCAAAAATGATCCCAACAACCCGCAACCCTCCTTCATACCTCTACAGCGTTCGGTATCGCACCGAAATTTTGACGACCCTACCCCATACTTCAGAGGTCAGTTTAATCCAGCTGACTACATCCAGGAACCTTCAGGCTTCGTTCCGTTAGGACCACAAGATCACTTCTCCGAAGATCATATGGACGAGGATACTGATCCGACAGAACCTGCTCGTGGTACGCCCACGCATCCAATAGAAATCTCTGATGGGTCATCCTTTCATGGTACACCCTATCAGGGACCAGATAGCTTCATGGCGTTGTTTAATCAACACGAGTGGTACCACACGCCACAGACATCAGAACAGCCGCAACATCCGCGAGATCCCTCCGAGGATCCACGTTTCGTGGCAGTTACGCCACCACCTCCGCCACCGGTACAGCCAGTAATGCCTGATCCGCCAAGGCGTAGGAGGACAAATGCCCGTATGTCCACCCGTGGAGGGGAATTTCACTTCAGCACACCTCGACACTCTAGTAGTAGCCACTACCCGCCACTACAAGAAGAAGGACCTTCAAGTCCTGTACAGGAGGCGAACTCCGCACCAGCTGCACCAACTTCGCCACCATTTGGGTATGGCCACCCAATACCTGCATACATGGGTCCAACGGCTTACAACCCGTTCGAACCATTATCACAAGCACATTACAACTACAACTATGAGTGCGACCCATATGTGGTAGCGGCTAGGTATAATGCACGCTATCCCGATGGAGCTCATGGGAACATGGGAGTACCGGACTACTCAGCTCATGGGTACTCAGCACCTCTCAGACCTCCAGTTCCGCAACAGGCGCCACAACCACATTTCTCTCCTCCCGAACAAGAAGAAATACTCCACCGCTTGAGCCGTGTGGAAAGAGACTTCGAGGAAGAACGTAAGAGCCACCGAGGATTCCTCAAGGGCTTAGCAAACCTACTGAAGGGCAAGAAGAAGAAACGTGACCATTAGTCCTTATGTATGTTCTAATGTAATGTTTATTTTAAATAAGTCCCTGCGTGGACGTTTATCGTATTTCAGTCCCTACGTGGACTTATCTTTTAGTCCCTGCGTGGACACTTATCTTGTATTAGTCCCTGCGTGGACTTGTCTCTTATTTTAACCTCTATGTAGGTATGTACTGTTTAAAAGTCCCATTTAGGGCGGTGTGTAATCGTATTAAAATGTTGGAATGTTATATTATGAATTTCATGTTGTTATTACTATATATGAAATAAATCAAAATCATTCCTTTTTAATTTGATCTGCCTAAATAAAGAATCTTCAGAGTGAAACCTAGCCAGGTGTCTTTTAAGATCCGGCCAAGATGGTAAGACCTAATTAAAAGATTCAGATTCCATGTTAACCTCTGTAAGCATGTTAACAATCATGACAGATGTGATTCGTTAAAGTCACACACGTCATTCTTATACAAGAATCCTTTAAAGGATTCCAAAACCCAAATTAATGATATAATAAATCATGGGTTAAATCATCAATGAAGATGATCCCTTGTTAATCATCCATAAGCGATGTAGTGCCTACGGGTCAAACATATTGTCATAATAAGGCAAAAGACAGTGGTGGTTTAGGACTCCCTGTCAGAAGGAGTAAAAGGACTACGGTTCAAACCTTCATACCTTGATTCTCCGTAATCTCGGCTAAATATTATAATAACGTCCTCGTGACTAGGCTTTTATGCCGCTAGCAATATTAATTGTGATTAGGATAAGTGTGTTCAAATCCTAAAGATAAAGTGAGTAACAAATTAACCGGATATGGTCTTCGTTACCATGGTTAATGAATTGCCATAAAAGACAATTCAATGATAAACTCCTAAATAGAATTTTCATTGTCTTCTGCAGCAGATACAAGCTACTATGGCGAATCCTAATGGAGGAAGTAGTCATACAAATGAAGATGATTATGATAATGCCCAAATAAATCTAACGGGCGCTCAACTCAAGGCTCTTGTCGACAACGCTGTGCAAGCAGCTCTAGATCGACAATATACAGAATCTCGAAGCAGAACAGTTTCCAAACCACCATCAAAGCCAAAGACACACTCAAAAACTCACAGCAAACCACTATCCAAACCCAAGAAGGACGACGATAACCACTCGTCCAAGCCCAAAAAGGACGACGACAATCACTCGTCAAATGAAAATAGTGTTCGTCGCGAAAGGGAGTATACTGATGCTTCCCGTGCCAGGGGCTGCACATACAAGTACTTCGTATCTTGTAAACCCCGAGACTTTACGGGGGAGAAGGGTGTCGTCGAATGTATGACATGGTTGGATGAGATGGACACAGTGGTGGACATCAGTGGCTGCGCGGAAAGGGATGTAGTGAAGTTTGTGTCGCAGTCGTTTAAGGGCGAGGCCCTAGCTTGGTGGAGAGCGCTGGTTCAGGCCTCGGGAAAAGCTGTGCTTTACAGCATGACGTGGGAGGAATTCGTTTCTCTCATCAAAGAAAATTACTGCCCTCAGCATGAGGTGGAGAAAATAGAGTCCGATTTTGTGTCATTGGTGATGACAAACCTGGACTGCCAGGCCTACTTGACGAGCTTCAACACGATGTCTCGCTTGGTTCCATATCTAGTCACCCCGGAACCAAGGAGGATTGCTCGTTTTATCGGGGGGTTAGAACCCGTGATAAAGGCTAGTGTGAAGGCCTCTCGGCCAACGACCTTCAGGTCTGTGACTGACCTCTCTTTGTCTCTCACGATGGACGCGGTCCGACTGAGATTGCAGAGGAACAAAGAGGCCGAAAAGAGGAAGCGTGAGGATGATACCTCGCGAAGGTCGGGAAAGAAGCACCGTGGGAACGGTGATGGCAAGAGAGGAACAGAGTCGAGAAAAGATGGGCAACAAACCGGAGAGAAGCCCAAGCGCAAAAACTGCCAAAAATTCCACTTTGGGAAGTGCAGGTTTGGGCCGAACTCACAGTCCCAGTCAAAGACGCATACTTGTGGAATGTGCAAGTCCAAAGACCACAAGACTGTGGACTGTAAGAAGATTAAAGACGCGACCTGCTACAACTGTAGTGAGAAGGGGCACATCAGGAGCAACTGCCCCAAGCTCGCCAAGAAGACCGAGGAAACCAAAAAGAATAACGCTAGAGTCTTCAAAATGGATGTGAAGGAAGCACTGCAGGACGACAACGTAATCACAGGTACTTTCCTCGTGAATAATATATTTGCAAGAGTACTTTTCGATTCAGGCGCTGACAAATCCTTCGTAGACCAAAAATTTTGCAAACTGTTGAATATGCCTGTCAAAACCCTAAATGTGAAATACGAGGTAGAGCTAGCAGACGGCACAGTAGAAACCGTCTCCACTATATTAGATGGATGTATGATATCCATTAAGAACCATTCTTTTCCTCTATCTCTACTTCCCTTTAATCTAGCTGGTTTTGACATCGTTCTGGGCATGGACTGGTTAGCGCACAACTAGGCCCAGATAGTCTGCAATAGAAAACAAATTGTGCTAAAGACCCCGACTGGTGAATCGCTCACCATTCGAGGGGATACGCAGTATGGATTGCCCGAGAACGTAACTATGCTCAAAGCTTCAAGATGCTTAAAAAGAGGCTGTGTCATCTACATGGCACAAGTGATTATTGAAGAACCCAAATCAAGGATAGAAAACATTCCTGTCATTGCGTAGTATCCAGAAGTTTTCCCCGAAGATCTACCTGGGTTGCCACCAGATAGGCAAGTGGAATTCAGAATAGATATCATCCCTGGAGCAGCTTCCATTGCTAGAGCACCCAACAGACTAGCACCGACTGAAATGAAGGAATTGAGGATCCAGCTGGATGAACTGTTAGCAAAAGGTTTCATCAGGCCTAGTTCGTCTCCCTGGGGAGCACCTGTCCTGTTTGTGAAGAAAAAGGACGGATCGATGCGTCTGTGCATCGATTATCGTGAACTTAATAAAGTCACGATAAAGAATAGATACCTATTGCCAAGGATCGACGATTTGTTCGATCAATTGCAAGGGGCTAGCTATTTCTCGAAGATCGACTTAAGGTCGGGCTACCATCAGCTGAAGGTCAGAGATGAAGACGTGCATAAAACAACATTTAGGACTCGCTATGGTCACTACGAGTTCCTAGTGATGCCTTTTGGGCTCACAAATGCACCGGCTGCGTTCATGGATCTCATGAATCGCGTCTGTAAGCCGTACTTGGACAAATTTGTCATCGTATTCATCAACGACATTCTTATCTATTCAAGGAATAAAGCCGACCATGAGAAACACCTACGATGTATTCTCGAATTGCTGCATCGCGAGAAACTCTATGCCAAATTCTCTAAATGCGAATTTTGGCTACGAGAAGTCCAATTTCTTGGACATGTCGTAAGCGAGCGTGGTATCCAGGTGGATCCCGCAAAGGTAGAGGCGGTCATGAATTGGCAAGAGCCAAAGACGCCCACAGAGATCCGTAGTTTCCTGGGATTGGCAGGATACTACAGAAGATTCATTGAGAATTTCTCAAGGATTGCTGCGCCCTTAACTTCTCTAACCAAGAAGAAGGAAAAGTTTATTTGGGGCCCTAAGCAGCAAGAATCCTTTGATATTTTGAAACAAAGGCTGAGCAACGCTCCTGTGTTGACGCTACCGGAAGGTACCGAAGAGTTCGTAGTTTACTGCGACGCGTCACACACAGGCATGGGGTGTGTGCTCATGCAGAAAGGCAAGGTGATTGCCTATGCTTCACGACAGTTAAAGGTGCACGAAAAGAATTACACCACCCATGACTTGGAGTTGGGTGTCGTTGTATTCGCACTAAAACTGTGGAGGCATTATCTATACGGAATCAAGTTTGTGATCTATTCAGATCACAAAAGCCTTCAACATTTATTCAATCAGAAGGAGCTAAACATGAGGCAACGCCGTTGGATGGAAACCTTGAATGATTATGACTGTGAGATCAGATACCATCCCGGCAAGGCGAATGTAATCGCTGATGCCCTGAACCGGAAAGAAAGGATGAAACCCATCCGAATCAATGCTAGGAGGATGGAAGTAAAGAATAACTTGATTGAAAGGATATTAGCTGCACAGCGAGAGGCTGTGTTGGAAGCTAATTATCCTAAGGAGAAGTTGGGAGTAACTGAGGAGCAGTTAACTCTTCACAAGGATGGACTTTTGAGGTTGAATGGACGAATATGGGTTCCTATTTATGGAGGACTAAGAGATGTTATCCTCCAGGAAGCCCATAGTTCCAAATATTCTGTCCATCCCGGAGCAGATAAAATGTATCAGGATTTAAAGGCAAACTATTGGTGGATAGGCTTGAAAAAGCCTGTAGCCGCTTATGTAGCCAAATGCTTGACTTGTGCGCAAGTCAAGGCTGAGCATCAAAAGCCATCTGGCTTGCTACAACAGCCTGAACTTCCTGAATGGAAATGGGAGTGCGTAACTATGGATTTTATCACCAAGTTACCAAAAACGAGCAAAGGAAACGACACAATATGGGTTATAGTCGATCGACTGACTAAGTCAGCTCATTTCTTACCCATCAAGGAGACTTATAGCTCCGATACATTGGCCCAGTTATATGTTGATAAGATTGTCGCCTTACATGGCATACCTGTGTCTATTATCTCTGATCGAGATACTAGATACACGTCACATTTCTGGAAGAGTTTCCAACAATCTTTGGGCACGCGTTTGAATTTCAGTACGGCTTACCATCCTCAGACAGACGGCCAGAGTGAGCGTACTATTCAAACGTTAGAAGACATGCTGCGAGCATGTGCTATCGATTTAGGCGGTAGTTGGGATAAGAACCTACCCCTAATCGAGTTCTCCTACAACAATAGCTACCATACCAGCATAAAGGCTGCGCCTTTCGAGGCATTATACGGAAGGAAGTGTAGATCGCCTGTTTGTTGGGCGGAAGTGGGAGAGGTCCAATTATCAGGACCAGAGATAGTTTTCGAAACAACGTACAAGATTGTCCAGATTCGGGAGCGTCTCAAGGCTGCCCGTGATAGGCAGAAAAGCTACGCTGCCCCAAAGCGTAAGGATTTTCACTTCGATGTAGGTGAAAAAGTGTTGCTAAAGGTATCACCCTGGAAGGGGGTGATGCGCTTCGGTAAGAAGGGTAAACTGAGCCCGCGATACATAGGACCTTTTGAGGTTATCGAACGTGTCGGGTCAGTTGCCTATAAGTTGAACTTACCGGAAGAGCTCAATGGAATTCACAATGTATTCCACATCTGCAATCTAAAGAAGTGCTTCGCTGATGAATCATTGGTGATCCCACACACAGATGTGCATATAGATGAGAGCTTGAAGTTTGTGGAGAAGCCTTTGTCGATTGAAGACCGACAGGTGAAAAAGCTCCGAAGAAAACATGTACCGATAGTTAAGGTTAAATGGGATGCCCGGAGAGGTCCCGAATTCACGTGGGAAGTTGAATCCACGATGAAAGAGAAATATCCCTATTTGTTTGAGTAAATCTCGGGTCGAGATTTATTTTAAGGGGGTGAGGATGTAACACCTCGAAATTTTGTGTCCAATAATGTGTCAACACGTGTCATTAGTTTACACGTGGCATTAGATATTCAATAAAGGACTAAAGTTGACAAACCTTGAAAGTATGTAAATTCGAGGGTTATAAATGTCAACAAAGGGTAAGTATACTGTATAGTAACCCTAAACGAAGCTCGTACCTTCAAACGAATAAATCATGGATCGTACGGAAGCGAAACACGGAAGAAAGTGAGAGATTACAAGTTGCGGGGGTTAACTGTGTCAACATGTTTAATTATACCTCTGAGTGACCCCTTGACGTACCCGAGGCTTTGTAACAGTAAAATACGCTCACTAGAATATACTGTATAAATTCCGCGAAGTTTCGTTTTAAAACGAGAAAGTTATGATCAAATTCGTACGAGAAGGGTTAAAAGCGTCAACAATGAAAGTTAAGGCTTTCCGAATAATTAACAAGATAACCGAGGACTTAACAGTGCGGGTAAATAACACGAGGCCCTTAGTTGTAAATAATCAAGGGCCAAATCGCAAAGTTACCCCTTCAAACCCGAAAGGTCAGGTTATTAATTACCAAAGATTTCGTTACTAATTACAAGATTTTGTTAATCATTACAAAAAGATTGAAAAAGATTTAAAAATAACCTTTACGGACCGCAAGGGTCCTGCCTTACGGACCGTAAAGGGGTGAATGATTAAGCTTGTCTCCGCCACAGGCTTACGGACCGCAAGGCCCAAGCCATACGGTCCGTAAGCGATGCCCAGCGACAGAAAGTTGGCTGTTGGCTGTTTAAAGCGGTAAAACATTTAAGAATGGGTTTCCCAGAGGTATGGACGTCCCCTACTCGACCCATAGCACCTTAGGACACCTGCCATTCATCCATACTCATTTGTAGTGTGTGTTGTAATGATCTAGAGGCAAGTTGTGTACTATAAATAGGCATGCATAGTTCACTATTAGAACACACATTAAAACTCAACTTCTGATCATTCTTGGAGCTCTCAAGCTTTACTCTATCATTCTAAGTCGTGCACTAACCCTCTGTAAGTTGTCTAATCTTTTGTGGTTTAGTTTTTGCTTAGTATATAGCTAAAAATCAAACCGTCGTAATTATGGTTTGACTTCGAGATTAGTCTACAATGGCTCAGTCATATCTCGAATCAAAAGTAGTTATGTGTTGGTATTTATGTGGGTAATAATCCTCTAAAAGGGTTCCCCCTGATCACCACTCTAACTAGTTCAAATATCGAGTCAAACGTATGCTTAAAAAGTCAACAGAAAGACGTTTTGCGATTTTGTACATAATCTGTAATGTATATGCTATGAAACCTGTTTTGATGATCATAAAACATGATAATAAGTATATAAACTTGTCTAAGCATGTTTGATCCGACCATTTGCTATATTGACCCGGTTCGGAGCCGAATGTCGCAAAAGTTTGACTTTTGCTTTGACTTCAGTTCTGACCCGTCTTAGTACAATGTAGATATGCCTTAGGACTCTCTTAGGACCAGGTCACGTGATGGTATCACCCTCTGTGACCGGTTCGTTGTTTGTCCGAGTCTTTTACGCATTTCCGTTAATTACTTAAAAGTTGACCGTAACGCCCTTTTTAAAATAAAACGAGTATTTCGGACACGTGAAGGAACCATAACCTTGCTTACTAAATTCTAAGCATGTCTCTAAAGTTTCACGCCAATCCGAGGTCTAGAATGGGAGTTATGCTAAATAGCGCATTTATAAGAAACTTTTGTAATAAACGGCGCAATTAGCATAACGCCTACCTAAACCAAGATTTCGTCACCAAAACTTTTACCCACTGTAGTAAAATAATATTTTGGGATTTTTAAAGATTTTTAATTAATTTTAACCTGCTCATAACCTGCGGTTATGGCTACGGTTCGGTAAATACCGAATATGCCCTTTTCGGCCAAAACTTGAGTTCTACAAGGTCTTTTGACCCGATTCCAGTTGCTACTGATTTGAATTAATAAATAAAGTATTTTACACTTATTAAACTGATTGGGAAACTCAGGTTTCCTGTAGAACTCAGAAAGCCCTTTAAAAGTCCTTAAAATGACCAGAAAACCCCTACGGGGCGTATAATGAACTAAAACTCGTTACGGGCATTATGGAAGGTATCCTACTGATACCACAACCTCTTTAAAGTATATTGACTTAGGAAAACAGTGCAGGACTCCTACGGTTACCCGTTGCGCCTATTGCGCGCACGGTTCGGCTTATGTAACTAGTTTACATAAATTAGCCGATACGGGTCAAACCATATCATTTTGACCCCAAGATTCAGAGTGTGAATATTAAACCCGTGTAAAACAAGTCTCCGAACATGTTGGGTCAGAATCACATTCCATTCTCGGTTTTCGCCTTTCACGCGATTAAACCGTATCTATCACTCGAAACTAACCGGTCTAGGCTACGGCTAATATAAAGACCCGTTAGGATTCTAATAGGTTATTTTAAAACCTTTGTTCCAGAATAGGAGCCCCAGTAAAAGATATCTGTGATTTAACTGATTAAGGACAATACTTGCAAAGGTAAATACTTTTAACTTATTTTCCCTTATACGGGCTTGGGTTACGGTATATAAAATACTGCTTGATTGAGCATCAAATCTTCCATCGCTTAGGTGGTTAATTGAATAATTTGATCGGCTCATTTAAACAGTCTTGTTACTTAAAAGCCTTTGGTGGGTTAATGACCATGTCCCGGATATCCTTGGCATCATTCGAAGAAATGGCCACGACCTTGACAGTTGGGTGTAGGCGTACACCCGGTATTATGTCTATATTATTAAAAGACGTAGCCGATGGTTTACCCACCTCGGTTTTACGCAATGTGGTGTGTCTATTGATCTTTAACCCGGACAGGATCCGGGCTACTGAACGCATAGAAGGAACATGTAATTCGTTCACAAGATTATAATTTTAAATAATTCTCCCAAGTTATAAAAGAATTTGTGCCTCGTGCATTCAAATCAATTTTACTAAACATTTTACAAAAGTGTCGGTTGAATGTATTTACCAGTGTAAACTGACGTATTTTCCCAAAAAGATTAAGTGCAGGTACTACACGTAATCGGCTGGCAATAGCTCCTTAGCATCTTAAGAAGTCTCGCAAGCTTGATGTCTTATCTGTTGAACAACATTCTTATTTATTTTGATCCCTCCTGTGGGTACTATTCGACTACTTGTGATACATTTGATATTACAGTAAATGGTTGAATCATATTTAACTTTATGCTTCCGCTGTGCATTTATATATTGTGGTTTGACTATATTGTTGCCAACTACGTCACGGTAATCCCCCACCGGGCCCACCGGTGATACACGTGGAAATCGGGGTGTGACACAAGGAGGTCCCCAGGACCTGGAACCTCATGCAACTTAGGAAGTATTACGTGTAAAGGGTTCACCCCCAAAGAAAACGACTAAGAGCCACTTTTGTAATAGCTAACTGTTAGTCCGGGGATCCCCCAAAAAACGAACCTTTTGTAAACAATCTATGACGGGAAGTGTAAACCCCCTAAAGATTAAATGAAGAACGGACGGAACATGTCCCATTTAGAAAAAACAATGGACACTATACCTAGGAAGACGTGCCCAGGAACACCATTAAATCTAAAGTAGAACAAACGAACACACGTGTACAAGGCATCCAAAACATGCCAAAAGCCCGGCCGTGGGGCTGATAAGGGTCTAGCTAACCCAAAACGGACAGAACAAGTTAAAAACATAATGCCACATTACAAACTTGTCCACCGATTGGCCTCGAACAGACAATCATAGTTTTAACAAAACAAACAAAAAATACAAATACACTTGTATATACAAGACTACGAAAGGGAATCTGCTTTATTAATAAAAAGTACATACACAAAGAAAGGCCTCAATAACTTTGGCAAAAATTAGCAATATGCAAAATTGCAATATGCAAAATCTCCAGGGAAGCACCAAACTGACCTTCGGTAAAAGCCCCTGCAAAACAGAGAACCACAACAAGAAACAGGCAACAAAGCAAAAAAGCAATACACTACCAAACCCATACGATTAAAAGTTGAGGTGGTCCCCGACACAAAGGACCCCTCCCAGGCAGTCAAGCAAAGCAAAAAGTATCCTAGGGTAAGTTAAAGTTATTACAACCATATCGAAATGTAGTAAGTGTTTGGAATTCATTGGGGATCACCCCCGGAAAGAGATGGTGGAGACGAAGGACCGGCATAGAAGAACAAAGCTTTCAATTCATCAATAGAGATCAAGAGATGCTCCAGGATTTTCCCAAGGATGGCCGGGGTTTTACGCCCAAACTCCTCATTCAGCTTGGACAACCTCTTCTTCGCTTTAGAATTATAAAGAGGAGTCTCCTTTCTGCCCAGGCCTTGAGCAAAATAGGCATAGCCATCCTTTAATCCCGCCTGGTAGCCAACATCCCTATATGCCCTGTACACCTCCTCCAAGCCACTTTTGAAGTCCTCCGATTGAGCAACAACAGCAAGAAAAGCCCCAAAGCCCTCAGTAATCAGCCAATGCTTCTCCCCCGCCAATCGTTGGTTGTCATCGGAAGTTATCCCATAATCTGCATACATGGTATTGAGTTGCTCCTGGGAAACAGAGCCAACTTCCTTCAAATACTTCAGCTCAGCAGCAAGCTCTTCCTTCTCCTCAACCAACGATGCCATCTCCCGCTCCCAAGCCCGTTCCTTCCTCTCAAGCATAGCTCCAGCACCCTAGACAAAGGATCAATAAGCATATAAAAAAAGGGGGGGAGGGGGGAGAGAAGACTATGTACCTTCTCCTCTTGCAATCTCCTCTCGGCATCAACCACCTGGCACCTAAGCCCAGCAGCAACCGACTGGGAAGCTTTAAGCTCAGCCTTAAGCCCCTCGTTTGCCCTCCTCAAATCATCGATCCTCTACAACATCTCGGCGCCCCTAAAAAAGCTTTCACACAGGGACATGCTGTACTGGTCTTCGAAGAGGTCATCCCTTAGAGCAGAGTTTACAAATTTGTGCGAGGGATGAACAAAATGGTTCAAGAAGTCCCTAGCAGCTTCAGGAGTCCCTATCACGGAAGAGCTAGTCACCTTCCATTTAGGGACATAAGCAGGGGGGATGGCATCGGCAAACAAAGGGGCAAGAGGGGATCGATAAACAGGACCTTCGAGGAGAGTGGGTTTGCTAGTTCCAGTAGCATGAGAAGGAGAAAGCTCGAAAGCTGAGGAAAAGCGAGCCACCCCCACCTCAGAGGCCTTATCCCGGACACGGGAAGGAGAGGGACCAGTTGGAATCTCTATGGGCTCCCTGGAACTCCCCTGAGAAGTAAGGAAAAAAAAAACAAATCAGAGACGAGGCAGAAAGACAGAAATATGAGATCAAGGAAAGAAAAAGCTTACCAACAAAGGAGCACTCACTAAGCTTGAGGATCTCAGATGTTTAGACAGGGAACCTTTGACCCCAGCAGGAGGAAGATCAGAAGCAGCTTTCGATGAAGGGGGAAGTTTTTGACCACTGGCACTCCGAAGCCTCTGACGGATGTTACGGGGTGCAGGAGCTGGCTGAGGATTGGCAGATCTTCTCTTACGAACTAGTTGGATTTCCACGTCTTCGTCATCACTTTGACCAGATGGATGAACAGGAGGAATGTCAGGAGAACTCTCCTCCTCATCAGAAGGATTCTCCTCGCCACTACCCACGGCAGTAGAGCCTCCGGCCTGGGTGGATCCCCCCGTAACCTGCACCTCTGCATTCAACCTGGGATCAACCTCATTGTCAACCACATACTTCACATCTTTGGAATCACCCTGAAGTAGCCTCCACAAAGTTATCTCTACACATAAAGGAAACACTAAAGATGACTGCGTGATCTTTAAAGACATAAAAAAGGGATGACCGCAAGCAACAGATCAAGAACGAAAAAGTACCTTTTTACCGAAAAAAGCCCTCGGACGAACCGGATAGGAGGGGCTCAACCCTCCCATGGCAAGCATCCCTTCAGAGAAAGTGAATGCCCTCGTCGGGTTCTCGCACATCCGTTTCCACTGAACGGTTTCGGCTGCAGAAAGAGTAGGGACAGCATCTTCGATTGCGGTATCAAGATCCTTCGGCAGAGGGGACTCCGGCAACATAGCGGCAGAAACGAAGATGAATCTACTCTTCCAGTCCTTCGGATAAGTAGAGGTGGGCATAAAACTATAATAGGGCTTCGAGACATTGTTCTGCCGTTTTGCAAAGGTAAACCAATCTCCATCCGAGATAAGCCTATAAAACATGCAAAACAGGGGAATAGAGGGCTCTCCCGAGATGGCTGCACAGGATAATTCAAAATGGACCACCCTCATGAACCCTAGAGGGTGAATCTGAGAAAAATGGACACCGAAATGACGAAGCAAAGTGATTTTGAAAGCAGAAAGCGGATACCGAACCCCACAGGAAGAGAAAGCCAGTGTATAAATAGGTATCCGGTCTGTTGTGCACTCCGCCGGCTCGCTAGGGCCAGGCAAGGAAGGAGAGAATCGCTCGGGGATGTTGTATGCCTCAACAAAGGACTTCAAGTCCTTTGCCGTCAGTATGGATCTTATCGATGACCGGCCACTGCGACTCATGATCGGAGAAGAAGCTATGATTCAGAGAAATAACTACCAAGAGAAAAAAGAAGTTGAAATGTTTGAGTGAGAAATTGGAAGGGATAAACAGGGTATTTAAAGAGGTGCCCCTGACATGCAAGTAACCGTCATGTTAATAGTCCCTTCAAAATTCAAAAAGAGGGCACGTGTTATTAGGGGATTAACTCCCGCCCTAGGCATCCGGCGATGTGATGATTAGTGGGGACGGCAGATCATAATTGACGTGGAGTGGGCCCACAGGAGGAAAACCACCCCTTTTAAGCAGTTGTGACTCAGCCCCGGATCATGAGCCTCGGGTCTCAGAACCAGGGACTAAAGATGACTTGACGACGGGCCAGTGGGGAAAGCCCACTTTACCCGCTTTAGACTATTTTGCTGGAGGCCCAATTACGCGTAGGCCCACAAAACAGGATTACCTTGTCCACTAAGGTTTCTCCCCCTTTTGTAACGGGCGGGAAACAGCTAAGCAAAAGGAGCAGAGTTCATTAAATGCCTGATAAGAAAAGGATCTCGTCTGAACGATGGTACTTCGCCGGTTTAGCATTAATTGAGGGAAACATCTTACCATTGGGGGTAAGACACGTGTCTGCACCCCCCGAGAACCCTCAAAAACCGTCGGATCATGTGTGGGAAACCCTTAACAAGATAGGAGCCTACTGTTATATAAGAAAGGATATCAAGGAGCTAAGGCAGGTATCATCTCTGGCATTCCCTCATTTACTACACTCTCATTTACTCACCTCTCATTAATTTCCGACCAACATTCTCCACATTTAATACATACACATATCAATTAGATTCACACCGGAGAAGGAACCTTCCGGTGAATATACTCATCGGAGGAAGCTCCTCTCATTTTCCGGTGAAATGTCTCCATTAAGCTATTTAGTGAGTTAAAAAAAATCAGCAGAAGTATCCATTAAGCTATTTAGTGAGTTATTTAAAAAATAAATGAGCTTCTTCATTATTATACTAATTATAAGGCTAAAGGGTGTGGGGGGCATGGGTTGGGTCATCAATACCACATAGGACCATTAATAAATTGTTATACCATCCCTTGTCTTATCCACCATAGTTGGCATGGATTAAACCATGACAACCATGAGCCTACTTTCCTTTTTAAATATTTCCTTTTCCTTTTTCACAAAAATAAATTAAAATAAATAAATAGTGGTTTGGGTCATAACCACACCCTTAGGATAGAGGTTTTGAATGGTGAATTAGAAGTAAGTGACATGTCGCTGATGTGGAAGGTCATGGTGAGCATAAAGGTCATGACCACACCCTATAGCCTAAGTATCATACTCTCAAAGCAACATATACTCAAGTAAAGATGTTACAAAGATCCTTAACAAAATTGCTATTGTTTATAGATAGTAGATACTAAACTAAACATTTGTAACTTTGGTTTCAATAGCTATATATGATACTAGAGGTGTAAATAAAAGTCGGTTTTAGAACCGAAACCGGAAAAAAAAAACGAAATCGGTTTTTTTATAACCGGTTTTAGAACCGAACTGAACCGGCTGTTGTAGACCGGTTAGGGACTTAATCCTCGAAACCGGTTTTAAAACCGAACCGGTTATAAAAAAAAACCAGTTTAAACCGGTAAAAAACCGTTTTTTTTTTTTTTTTTTTTTTTTTTTTTTTTGCATAAACCGGTTAAAAACCAACCCTAACCGGTTGGGCCGGTTATTATTTTAAGTAAAAAAACCGGTTAGTAATCAAAACCGGTTATAAAAAAAACCGGTTTTTGATTTTGATGAAAATAACCGGTTCAATTAGAAACCGGACCGGTTATCGAAAAAAACCAATTTGTACACCTCCATATGATACCCAACTATCATTGTAAATTTAAATGAATTACAAAAAGGTTAAAAAACCAGACTACATTTATAATTCCAATGATCAATTATCTACGTATACAATTACAAGATGGGGAATAGTGTCAGGCAGCGCAAGATGGGGGAATAGTGTCAGGCAGTTGCCTGGCACTCCCTCATTGGACCAACATTTTTTTAATTTTATTTTATTTCCCGTTTAAAATTACGCTTTCGTCCTTCGTTTAAAAATACGTTTTTGCCCCCAGTTCAAAATAAAATTATAATTTCGCCCCTAGTTCAAAATTACGCTTTTGCCCTCGGTTCAAAAACTCATTTTTAATTTTGTTCTCAGTTTAAATTTACGGTTTTGCCCTTCGTTTAAAATTACGGGTTTGCCCCTAGTTCAAAATAAAATTTTGGTTTTCCCTCTACCTTAAAATTACGATTCTGCCCTCAGCTCAAAATTACGTTTTTACCCACAGTTCAAAATAAAATTATGATTCCCCCCCCCCTCAAGCTCAAAATTATGATTTTGCTCTCAGTTTAAAATTATGATTTCGCCTCTAACTCAAAATATAATTACGATTTTGCCCTCTATACAGACATACATGTTATGAGAGAGAAATATTCGGTTTATTGCCCCGCAACGCAGGCAGGGCAAAAACTAGTTAAAGTACAAAGAAGGTCGCAAACTGTAAACATAAAGTACTTAGCCAAGAGTGAATAAGGGTAGGAAGCTAATTCTTTGTTAACAGAAGTAGCCATCTAATTTGGCTCAATTAAAACTAGTTTAATACCCGTCCGTTGGACGGGTTACGCTCACAACGTAACAAACAAAAATTATGTATATTGATGGTGTTTCGGTTTGCTTCTCCTTTTCTTCTTTTCCATCTCCTATTTGAAAAAGTTACAACCATCTAACTTTTCCTTTTCTTCTTTTCAAAACACTAAAACTCATTCTCAAAACACAATATCCAAACACTACAAAAATGAGCTATTAACTATTAAGAAATCAAAAAACTTAAAAGAAGCTCAAAATAAGCAACCCCAAACACCCACATTAAGTGGACACAAGTCTAAACAACATTATAAACAAAAGCACCATTTTTAATTTATAAAAGGAAAACTAACGTGAACAGTGTACAACCACACAACAATATAAAATAAAAGTGATAGAGTGACAAAACATGAAATGGTGTCATTTTAATGGAAAAGTAAACGGTAGGCGACACTGGGGGAAAATGTTATAACAATCAAACATGATTTACTGCCTCAATTTTGTCGGCTTTTGGATCGTCCTCTTTAACCTCAAAGATGGCCTTTTTTCGACTTGTTGACTTGCTGCATGGTATCCATTTGTCAAAGTTGGTGTATTTTTTGCACCGTCTACTGAGGCAACCTCATGGTTCACATCAATAATATGAATAAGAAAAGTTAGTTGGCTTCTATCGGTTTGGTACTCGGGTTTGGCTTCAAGTATACCTGTCCGGTGGACGGACATATTAATGGTATAATGAGATAAGTATTTTTATGTGTATTCTAGACAAAACATTATTTGTTTAAAACCAAATAAAAATGTGTGAGATTTTTAAATAAAAGCGTTCATATATTATGCCAAAAAAATTAGTAATTACCATATATATATTTATATGGATACGTGAAGAATGTCAAAAACAATATAAATGACAGTATATATGTATCATTTTCGCATGATATTAAGGATAATACCAGTCGCTACACTATTCTTCTTGCTTTTCTCTGACTTCAATACCATTTTCTGCAAAAAGAAAAAAACATAGAAAATTATAAGACTGATAAAGTGTTATAAAAATATTGGACTTTAACCTTTCAAAGCCAATAAAAGCTTACCACTACATGGTAATTAATAAAGTTTTTGTGACATCACTGTGAAGCTATTTCTCTCTCTAAAAGACACAAGCAAGTTGCGTACCCGGCCACATCGGGCGGCCACCTAAGGAGAGGATTATCCATCATTTCTCGTAACACTCCATCCGTGGGAAATTTGATCCTTGTTAAGTCCTGTACTGAGAAAATAATAAATAGACACTCTTGACTTTCATAACATCAAAGTAAAATCCACAGTGCAAACTAAGTCTCTTCAATTAGTTTTTCTTTTATTTTTTTGGTTTATACATGTTAAGTTTAACTGAAGTTTAGGTGACTATATTTGTCACATCTTCAAACCAGTACAGCCAACTTCCTCCCCAAGTTTGACTCCCATTTCTTCTGCCAGCCTTGCAGCAACACTATGAAAACATATGTATTAATACGGATTTAAAGTTGTTCTAAAAAACTCAAAAAAGATAACAATGGATAATAGTTTCAAAACCCATTTCGTCTTGATTTCCAACTATTACAACACGACAACCATCGACCTAATCATTAATAGTTAGCGGCCTAAAGCCCCTATATACAGCCGCAATCATCGTTCTCACTTCCCATCGCAATCTGCTTTCAATTTCTAGGCTATTGGCTATCACTTGACGAAAAAGTAAGGGTAAAACACAATGATTTGGATCAAACCCTTTGAAAGTCACAACTCTTCAAACTATTTTTTAAATATATCACACCCTTACAAAAATATCACAATTTTTCAATATATTACATCTTCCATAAAATCACAACCTTTCAAATTATTTTTAAATACATCACAACCCCTTACAATTCTGCATCAAACTAACCTTCAGACCTATTCAATCTTCCATTGATTTGAAAATCAAAGGGTATGTCAATCTATTTGCATAGAATCATCGCTTCCACTTATATTATGCATATTAATATAAATACAAATACTCAAACCTACCCATTACATATTTAACCAACACTCTGCAGAGCATGCATGGAACATCCCACCGTTTGAAAGTAATTTTCCTACCAATTTTCTAAATATTCTAAACACACCTTAGTAAATTTACCTATTGCCATATCCTCATCTCATTTAACACTTTATTGCACCGTGTTAATCAAGAACCGTTTCAACATAAACCAAATGGTCAAATCCTTTTACATAAACTCCATTCATAAAATGAAATCAATCCATGCTATCAAATTAACATTTTAGACTATGTTCAATCGATTCACAATGTTCGACGTTTTTTTTCTTCTTGATTCACAATTCCGGTAACAATTTTGTTTTAGATGATATTGAGTTTTTGAATCTGCATATACAAATTTATATTGGGTTTTATTGAATCGCCATGTTTGTCTTTTTTTTTTTTTTTCCTTCGATTAGGTTACAATTCCGATTTGATTCAGGCATATGCCTTTTTCCACAATAATCAACCAGAATTGGTTTGAAAACCCGCAACATATTTGAAATAAGAAATTTACAACAACAATAAACCGGAACTGGTTTGTTCATGAACAATACCTTGTAATATGCATCAGAGATGCTATAATAGAAATTAACAATGCAAAATGACATACCGTGATGCTATAATAGAAATTAACAATGCAAAATGACATACCGTGATGAAGATATAACCTGGGATTTCACATAACTCAAAAATTAAACACGAAAGATGCAAAAACATAAAGACAAAATTAATAAAATAAAAAAAAAAAACTCACCAATAACTATGATGAACACATAAGCGAGACATATCGATACGAAACCTAATAGTCATCAGTTTCGAAGCCACCGCCGCCGTCGAATTAGATTGAACCAATCCATTACCGGCTTTCATTACTCTCCAACTGGATGAAATCGTAGGCTATACCAATCGAATTAGACTTAACCTAATGTCACCGGAATTTCAAGAACAAATTGTGATATCAACATAAAATCGAGTTTTAATGGCTTACCCATGTCGGTAGAGATTGACGGACAACACGCTGTGTAGATAAGACGCTGAAGATGATGAATGAACGGGTGATGAAGACAACGATAAATGGGTAGTGTGGCAGATTGATGTGGGATGAAAACCAGCACCGGGAACAAAGGTGGAGAAAGGTCTGTACGGATATGGAGTTGGGGTTTTTTTAAGAGAGAAGATGAGACTGAATCATGAACTGAATCAGTATTGCGCCATATTATTTGTAGAACGTGATTACAGAAGAGCGAGTAAACAGGGGAAGTGGGGCAGAATTTAACGTAAATCGAGGGTTCAGTAGAGAGAGTGTAAAACCTCTCTCAACCGTCACATTTACAGTTATTTTTTAGGAGTTTATGAGGCAAGAGAAGCGGAGATCATGGGGCCTAAATTGTTGGAGCAAAACCATCAGCAGAAAACTGCAAATAACCTTCATTAGAGTGGTTATTTTTGATAGTTTAAATGGCTGAGATTTCATTTCAGCATGATCCAATGGTGCATATTGATTTGGATGGTAGTTAGACTTAATGGGTTCCATGTATATATATAATTCAACAATAGTAACTTATATGTAAGTTTTTTGAACACTATATGATATGATTACTAAAGATAGATTGTTGGTCATAATGTAAAACTCAACGTGGTTCTCCCAGTTTTTTTTTTTTTTTTTTTTTTTTTTCAAAGGTAGGTATTTTAGAAACCATAAAAACTACTTAATATACCAATAACAAATTATAATTATAAAAAATCTAATTATACATCTAATAATATGTAAATCACCTACCTTTCCAGTTACATTTATAAGAAGAGTAGTATAATTTGGTTTTACGCCTTTTTAAAAAAATTCTCCTGTGTATCACATTCTTCATTGTTCAATGTGAGATAAATGTCCTTTTCTTATATGCATTTTGTCTTGCAATATTTTCTTCCCTCATCATATAAAGATGTATAGAAATTTCGTCTCAAGACACGAGGGGCTTGTTGTAGTACTAATTCAAATGGTTTTGTAGGGTGATATATGCTTTTCGAAAAAGAAATAATGGATTTTAATAATTTCAACGGTTAGTTGTTGCTAGCAGTACGTGGTTCCAACCTCAAAAATAACCAGTAGTGGTTTCACCTTTTCACATATTATAAACCAATAGACATTTACGAACATAAAAGGAAAAGGGAACAAAAAGAGATTAATATTCTGTTAGTAACTAGGACGAGAGTTTCGCCTTTTGAAGCGCCAGTCGCGTAGTGCGACCGGGCCAAAGGTCTATATGTTTACAATATGTGAAAAGGTGAGATCACCACTGTTTATTTTTGAGGTTGAGACCGTTATCGGCCAACGACTAATAATTGAGATTATTAAAATCCACTATTCCAAAAAAAAAAACGATATTTATATCTTTTTTATTTATTCATTAACGTGGAATCAGGGGTGGATATAGCCTTTGATTCTTTGAATCGAGGTAGCCCCCGCTACCCCTTGACGCCCCGACGGTAATGTAAATTTTGAAAAAATTTAACATTTTTTTGATTTCGTTACCCCCTTTTTTTAAACATTACTCCTTAACGTTTTTCTAGATCCGCCACTGCGTGGACTAATAATTTATAAAGTTATTACATGATTGCGAAAAAAATTATTATATAACTTTTACCACAAAGAGCGAGAAAGAATAAGTTTTACCTAAAATTGAGTACGTATATGCATCCATCCATACAAGCTAGTATACATCATTGTTTCTTTTTAATTTACTAACTACAAGCTATCTTAGTTTATTACTCTGGGTAACAAACATAAACAAGAGTTGCTTTTATCTAATAAAAATATTTAAAAATACTAGAATTATAATTTCGTTTATGCCTGTGGTCATGATTCTCATGACCATCATGACCCTCCACGTTAGTGTCATGTGACCCACCTTTAATCCACTATCCAAAACCACTATCCTAAGGGTGTGGTCATGACCCAAACCACTATCCCCTATTTATTTTAATTTATGTTTGTCTAAAGAAAAAGGAAAAGATTTCTTGAAAAACGAAAAGGAGGACCATGGTTGTCATGGTTTAATCTATGCAAACCATGGTGTATCAAGCAAGAGGATGGTGTAGCGTTTCATTCATTTTCCTAGGTGGCGTATCATGTCCCAACCATGATCCCCACACCCTTTAGCAGGCTAAAGGGTGTGGGGGGGGGCATGGGTTGGGTCATCAATTGTCACGTAGGACAACCATTAATGGATTGCTACACCACCCCTTGCCTCATCCACCATGGTTGGCATGGATTAAACCATGAGTCTTCTTTCCTTTTTAATATTTCCTTTTCATTTCACAAAAATATATTAAATGAGAGAATAGTGATTTGGATCATGACCACATTCTTAGGATAGTGGTTTTAGATGATCGATTAAAAATGGGTGACATGACACTGATACAGGTCATAATAACCATGAGAGTAATGACCACACCCTATACCCTAAACAAATCGATCAGTCGCTTATACCTGGATCCCTTTTATATTTCATGATATTTATAGGGTTTAGATTAGATGAAGCACCATGGCCACATGAGGTATCTGGTATCCACAAGAACCAATTACTTGAGGTTCATAAGATACTTCAAATAATTTTACATAATATAATATAATAGGCCTTATGATCACCATAATCTTTCACATTAGTGTTATATCATCCATCTTTAATCAACCATTTAAAATCATTACTCTAAGGGTGTAGTCATGACTCAAACCACTATCCTCTTTATTATTTTAATTTATCTTTGTCTAAAGAAAAAGGAAATGATTTCTTGAAAAATGGAAAGGATGATCATTGTTGCCATGGTTTAATGGTGTAGTCTTCCATTAATGTTCCTACGTGGCGAATCATATCCCAACTTTTTTTTTTTGAAAGGAAAACTTCATTAAAACCGGCCGGCCTGACAAAAAACGCAGGACCGCACCACAACCCCTTACAACATATACAAAGGAAGTTTACACCATTCACGCCACTCAATATCCTTATACTTCGATCTATATTTCAACCAAAAAAACCCAAGCGACCTTAAATCCGCAAAAATCTCGTTACTTTCACCACTACCATTAGAAAAGATCTTTTCATTTCTCGCTTTCCAAATACACCACACCGCCACCGCAATAAGACCACGAACAATCTCCTTAGAACTTTTATCCCCACCGGAACTATTATGGAAGTCAAGGATATCCTTGAACGAAAAGGCGAAGAGAGGCGAAAGCTTAATCCAAGAACAAATTCTACTCCACACATTAATAGAAACCGGACATGCAGTAAAGATATGATCCAAGTCTTCGACCGCATCACCACACAAAGCACAGGCGTCCGACTCGATAAATATGTTTCTCCTTACTAAATTCTTCCTAGTTGGGATACGATCCAGCGTCGCCCTCCATATAAAAATGTTAATTTTCGACGGAACCCACCTGCATTTGAAAACCGGAATCGCTCCTACCTCATTATCAAAACCCGACGCCAGCTTCTTTAGAGATTTGGAAGAGAACACTCCAGACGCGTCCGGTTTCCACTTCCAAGAATCCTTCCCCGAAGATGTGGACAGGCCAGCAAGCCCGGCCGAACAACCATTGAACTCGACGATTTCAACCAGCGATGAAGGGGGCGTGACCACGACCAGTTAATCCCATCGGGACCCTCTTGAGCCGGCAGACGATCGCAAACCAAACACTTATTTTTTTTCAAGAGCAAACAAGCTGGGCCATCTCGACATTAGAGGCATATCGCCGACCCAATGATCAATCCAAAATCTAATGTTGCACCCATTCCCAACAGTACCTTTAATAAGATGATGAATCCTCTTACCATTCACCAAGAACTTAGACTCCATGCTCATAATATTTTTCCAAACACCGTTCAAAGACGGGTTGGACGGGAGACAAGACCATTTCCTCCTTTTACCATGACACGCCACCAAAACTCTACGCCATAAACTTTCCTCTTCTACCCTATATCTCCAAACCCACTTAGCGAGGAGGGCTTCGTTGACCAATTTGAGTTTACTTATCCTCAACCCACCAAGCTTTTTAGGGCGAGTAACCAAATCCCAGGCGACCCAATGCATCTTTCTAGTCTCCACCGTTCCTCCCCATAAGAAGTTCTTCATAAGCGATTCCAGCTTCTCAACAACTTTGATTGGAACTTTAAAGATTGAAAAAAAATATATGGGCAAGCTTTCCAACACCGCTTTAACTAAAACCACACGGCCACGAATAGAGAGGGAATTTGCTTTCCAAGAAGCTAGCCGATTCTTGAAGACCGAAACAATCAGGTCCCAGTTTTTAACGCGATTCATATTGGCACCTAAAGGAATTCCCAAATAATTGAACGAAGACTCACCTTTGTTACAACTCAAAATCGAGGCCATCCTAGACACTTCCTCTTCTTCAACACCTACCCCGAATAAGTTTGACTTATGAAAATTTATTTTCAAACCCGAGCAAGCATAAAAAACGTGAAGAATCATATCCCAACTGTTTAAGGATGTTACCTCATAGATACGTCTTTAGTGGAGTAGTTATTGATCACAGACAAATGGTGAATGAAAGCAATAAATGATAAAAGAATTTTAAATATTTTATAAATTAATATAGCCTATAATTATGAGATCGTTATTAACTGAGTGAATTTTATATTTTCTTAACTTTTTTATACCCATCTCTTTTACGTGAAAGTTGCATTATTAAAAAAAAAGTAGGCATAACAATAAAAAGTGTTCACTAATTTATAAACCTATAACTCTAAAGCAATAGTGGACACAAGTGATGGGCATCATGGTCAAATGATCGAGAAGAATTTCAATTCTGTTATTTAATATCAAATTCTCGTTTTTATATGTGTGATGGATGGATATGAAGAGTGGCCACAATTCAACACATATGGTATAAAGATTTGAGTCCACCGATTGAAGAAGAAAATGCTTGTCGGATGTTTGATTACCATTATGAACTTCAACAAGAATATCCTCCGATCAACCTTCGAGCTAAGATCACTGATCACTGTTATCATAAACACTGTAAAATAGAAGTTGTTAGTTTCACCAGAGGATGAGAGGTCTCCCTGTGACCACCATGACACAAGAATAAGTATATATTCTGAGTATTTTTGTTATATGAATTAGAGTTTGATGTCACTATTATGTCGTGGCGTTTCTCATTGTTGGTCAATCATAGACATTTAATTTGTCATGTTATACCTTTTTTCCACGTGTACGTAAGTAAATTTGGGTCTATTTAACTCGAACCTGCTGGATATGGATCTGAGTTTGAGTTGTGCTTCTTCACGAATGCTATGATCATATGGAACCCCATATCATTATATTATTGGCATACGGAATAAGTTATAAATTTAAGTGTGTGTGGACATGAACTTTATATAATTTGTCAACCTAAGACTAGAGTAAACTATTAGCAACAATAATAAAAAAATGCAATGATTATTTTGTACAACATCGTACATTCGTACCATTATCTCTTGGAGGACAAGCAATGATGTCTTTGAGATATACCCTTTCACATTTATGAGATGAGATCCATCACTGAAAAAAATAATTTTTGTTCACATTAGCATATGTTTAGAAAAAAAAAGGTACGTTTAAACATATCCTTTAATTACATGACATAGTTTTTACGTTTTAAATATAGAAAATCAAGATAACATATTGAGTTGTTGATGAAAGAGTGGTTAACCCTGTCTCATGCATAAGGAAATACACCGTGACTCGTAACAAGGATGATGGGTGGGGGTGCTCCTTGTTATCACTCTCCGGCGTGAGGATAAGTATTTGCTTGAGAGCAAAGTGTGTGTTTAAGTAGTATGTGTGAGAGAACAGATTAGAGGACGATCCGACCAGTGATCAAGAAGAGAAGGGACTAACCCTACTCGACGAGACTAGTGAAGTAACCCTCCCGGTTAACCACTGTTTCATCAGTTGTGTACAAATCAATATGCTTGATTGTGTAGAGATCATCTTTCACTAGTTGTACGTTTAAATTTTCATCTAAACATTGTGATTAAAGAGGGGAATTTTATAAAAGAATGCTTAGTTATTAATACATCTTATATGAAAAAAAAATATGGCCATTAGGTGTATTATTTTTTCACTAACAAATATATACGTTTATCTTCTCTCTTTGCAAGAAAAAAAAAGGTTATATTTTAAAGGTGTAAGAGGACTAAAACAAACTGAAACATTAAAGAAGGTTTGATGGCTTGCACGTTCATGTTTCGATTTCTTATACATTATAGAAGAGAAAGCCAATCAGCGTCCTCTAGGCTGTGCTTTATCGTGCTCCACGATTGTCTGACGTGCAGGAGACAGAAAGTACACAAGGACGCCTACGTGGCACCAATCAGGGGGCGGCGACACCTGCCCCATGATCTCCACTTACCTGCTGATGGCAGAGGGACAACAAGGCCGACAGCTGTGACACGTGGCTCCAATCACGGTGCGCCAGCACCGGAGACCTTCTAGAAGACACTAACGGTCGATACGAGTGAGACAAAGAGCATATTCTCTGGTTGTCGCCTTCCGGCCCAAGGCCCATCAGCCCATCTCCCCTTACACCTCTCCGGTTATAAATAGAGACCTCAATGCACAGGTTAAACATTCCATTTTCTCTCTACAGTCACTCTTAATACACTTTTTTCTCAAAGCAGATACTTATTCTCACGTCGTAGTCTGGTTAAGAGGGAAACCCCATATTCCCCTCTTAACGAGCTAAAGGTGTTTTGTTTTGCAGGAATATCTGATCAAATCGGAGCTCAGAAAGTTTAAGAAGATTAACCCTTATGAAAGAAACATAAACCAAACTAATTAACCCTAAAATTAGTTCCGTGTTTCTTCAGAAACGTAGATATAAATACGTACATCACAACTGTAGATTTAGAATTTTATAAATATCACATTTTAAAAGTTATAAAAAGAACAATTAAAAAAAGATTTGTGAGTATGCGAAGTGTAATAATTTGGTTTAACAAAAGAAAAAAGAAAATAAAACAAAGGAAAAATACAGGGTGGTTGAAATGGTAATTTTACTAAAGTTGAAAAGGCCCATCTTGTTATTTGAATTATATATTAAATTCTTGGTGAAAAATCTAACACTAATAACATGTGTAGTCGTTGGGGTGAATAATGCCCCATCATTGGGTGTTGTGTATCATGTGGTAGTCTAGTCAGCAATGAGGCGTTTTTCTTAAATGGGTGTAGTGGGGATGTGGGCATTATATTAAAAAAGGGTGTAAATAAAATTAAATAAAAAAAACCATTAAAAAACTTTATTGGACAAGAAAAAGTAGAACATCACTGATTGGCCAAAAACTTTTGAACATGGGCGTGGAAAATACAACGCCAAAGAGCAAAAATTCAAAAAAGCACCCCTGGGGGCCATGAATGGGCGTTTTGGGCCAAAAAACGCCCCAATTTCTCACCACTACGGGTGGTCTAATACCTCTTGTGTAAGTGTCAATACCGATGCGGTGCAGTGGTTGAAGCATGGTGGCGCTGGCAATGATAGCCTGATAGGAGAACTGGGGAATCTTGAATCTTGTGTTCGATCCTTGGGCCAGAAGGGTTTTACCGATAACATTCACCGTCGTGCCTACGGACGGATGGGTTGCCGGATTTTCCCCCAATTGGTGGTGGGCGACTCGGGTTACTCTTGAAGTACTCATTTTTTCTCGTGGGTGCCTCAAAAGTGCTCGGGTTTCATTTGTTTGCCGTTCAAAAAAAAAAAAAAAAAAGAACAACTTAGTCTAAGTTCTTCAAACACTTATAACCTTTGATATGACTTTCTGAATAATCTATGAGAGGCCAACGGCTTTCTTTTTTATAATGTATATAAATGTACATCTACTACTTGTATAAAATCCAATCTTCTAAAAATACCTGATAGAATCACTAACATAACGTCTATATAGATGACTTAATCAAACATCTTGATCAACAAAAGAACATTTTAATATATATATACGCTTTGATCAACAAAAGAACATTTTAATGATTAAAAAAAGGCAAAGAAAATAAAACAATAAAAATGTTGCAAATTTCATATCAATCATGGATCATGTCATGAATGCAAAGTATACAACTTGCAAATATCCCACACCTTTTGAAAAATGTTTTCTTCTTTATGTATGGTGGGTAAAAAGAGCGATATCAACAGTGGATGGTCACCTTCAACAAACACAAGTTAGTAATTATGGTATTTTTGTCATCTTCATCGGTTTCTTCGGGCCCAATCATAGTTTCATATACCTCCAATAAAGATGTTAAAATTGGTATAAGTTATAACATAACACTAGTTATAACATAACGGTTCATTAACATTTGCCGAACGGGATTTTATGTTCTTGTTCGTTCACTAAGGAATAGAGCGTAAGGGATCACAAACACAAACGAACACATATAAAATTGAACGAAGGAGGCGGAGACTAGGGCGGATGGCGAAGGGAGCTGGAACTTGAAGCTCTAATCATGGAACGGATGTCGATAGTATTCGTTGATGTAAATAATGAGAAATGAAAAGGGAAATGATGCATAAATAAGGTGGGAATAGTATTTCCTATTTTAATTGTTATAGTAATAGAATAAATAAAAATTAAATAAATAAATGTACAAAAATCTTTAATGAAGAACATAATAAAAGAACCTGCACGAATGTAAATGAACGAACGTTCACGAACACATTCGAACGAATGGGACCTTTGTTCATGCTCGTTCATTTAACTATCGAACGGAATTTCTTGTTCATGTTTGTTCATTTATTAAACGAATGAACGTAAACAAACTTCCTACCAAACGATTCATGAACTGTTCGTTGAATATTCAGTTCGTTTGCAGCTCTATGTCTAAAAGAGGTTTAAAAAGCATAAGTTCATATCTTGTTTTAGTTGTCAACTTGTGTCTTATGATGAGAAAAATAGCCCATAATCTATGGGCATATTCTAGCCCATATAACTGTAAAACTGTAACCTTAGAACAGCCCAACTTCAACATTGTTTTGATAAATCTAATTTATTTGAACAGCCCAATTTTCAGTTTCAAACTCCAGTAGTCCAGCAATAGCTAGCAATAACAATAACAATAAAAAAAAAAATCATTTGCTTGATCCAGCTCAGTTCTGGCGCAAAATCCGAAGGACGTTTTTATTCGCTGAATTATTAGACTATCTCCAATGCTAAAAGCGTCCTTAGGCGTCCTTACCTGTCTAGTCAGCTGCCATATCATATCCTTACAAATCCTTAAAAACTCTCAATTTCACCTCCAACCATATAAACATCCTTACATATCCTTACATTTTCCACATAATCACTCACTTTTTCTTTATATTCAATTACGTAAATTATTAAGATGTATTTAAATAATTAATAGAAGCAATATCTAAAATAAATAAAAAAATAAACTGAATATAAGTAAAAAGGTAATATTTAAAATAAATGCATTTATAGAAAAGGGGCAGCCCATCCAAAGTTATGTAGCCTTTGGTCGTTGATGGCCCAATTGTGTTTAATTAATAAAGTCTATTAAGCCCATAAAACTTCTACCCTAAAAATATAATGAAGTCATCTGGAAAACAACCGCAGCTGCTACCCATTTCTACCATATCTTCATGCTTCATGACTTCATCTTCTACCAGTTCTGTAGCCATCGATCAATATCATCGCTTTCAAATGGAAACACCGCTGTTAAAGGACAACAACCATTCAATTCCGTTGTTCAACACCAATAGATAATATAAATATATATTTTTTATTTTCTGCCGAAGCTGGGCCCACACCAACGTTTGGACCGAGGGAACTCCACGCCCTTCTGCAAGGGCTTCTCATCTTCGGACAACATCAGACGTGAACCTCCAATGCAAAGGACGGCTCCAGCGTGGCAAGGGCGCGAGAATTCGGGCGGCGTTGGAGATAGTCTTATTGGAATTCAACATAACTAGGATCTGAATTTCATTTTTAATGTGTTTGGTTTGTAGAATTTAATGGAACTGAAGTTGAATTTAAGATTAACATGTTTGGTTAATAAATAAATAGAACCGGAAGTGAAATGAATTCCTCTATTCGTTCATGTTCATAATATCAACATTTTCTTTCAAATCTATATATGATAAAAAAGAAACTCAATGAACAGTGATTCGTTATTTATTTTTTAAATTAAAATTAGAATGGAATTAATAGTAACGTCATTAAGAGATGATCAAATGGTATCGGGTATAGGTACCGGTCTCAAATTTATCAAACCGGTGTATTTTCGGTACCGGTTCTGCACAGGTATTCATCGGTTTTTACCCTCAAATACTAGTGTCGTACCAGTACCGACCGGTACCGAACCGTACCATGCTAGGTATATTCGGTACCGGTACCCACTTTTGGGGATTTCGGTAATGGTATTTTCGGTACCGGTTGGTACCAAGCTCATCAAATCCTGTAGCAACGCAACAATGCAAGTAATTGCACCGTTTAGATTACTTTTCCTACACACAGTAAGTAAACTGTATTTCGTTTGAATGAGGTTTTATATACACAACAACTTATTTTGCTTTCTTTTTTGTCTTTTTTGTAATGAATGAATTGTAGCATGTAAAATTAACTTGGATATTTAGAATATTGATGAGCAAAATCGTATCAAATCCTATAAACGAACCGGTATCGTATCGGTACCAAATTTACTATACCAAATCATTTTCGGTACCAATTTGGTACCCACCTTTTGGCGTTTTCAGAATCGTTACTTTCGGTTCGACACCGGTCTAGCACCATACATGTATTTATTGATTTTTACCTTCAAATACCATATTATATTGTACCGAGCATTTTCGATGCCGGTACCATATTGTATATATGATAAAAAAGAAACTCAATGAACAGTGATTCGTTATTTATTTTTTAAATTAAAATTAGAATGGAATTAATAGTAACGTCATTAAGAGATGATCAAATGGTATTGGGTATAGGTACCGGTCTCAATTTATCAAACTGGTGTATTTTCGGTACCGGTTCTGCACAGGTATTCATCGGTTTTTACCCTCAAATACTAGTGTCGTACCAGTACCGACCGGTACCGAACCGTACCATGCTAGGTATATTCGGTACTGGTACCCACTTTTGGGGATTTCGGTAATGGTATTTTCGGTACCGGTTGGTACCAAGCTCATCAAATCCTATAGCAACGCAGCAATGCAAGTAATTGCACCGTTTAGATTACTTTTCCTACACACAGTAAGTAAACTGTATTTCGTAAACTGTATTTCGTTTGAATGAGGTTTTATATACACAACAACTTATTTTGCTTTCTTTTTTGTCTTTTTTGTAATGAATGAATTGTAGCATGTAAAATTAACTTGGATATTTAGAATATTGATGAGCAAAATCGTATCAAATCCTATAAACGAACCGGTATCGTATCGGTACCAAATTTACTATACCAAATCATTTTCGGTACCAATTTGGTACCCACCTTTTGGCGTTTTTAGAATCGTTACTTTCGGTTCGACACCGGTCTAGCACCATACATGTATTTATTGATTTTTACCTTCAAATACCATATTGTATTGTACCGAGCATTTTCGATGCCGGTACCTAATTTCGATGATTTTCCGGATCGGTACTTTCGCTGCCGTTACCGATACCGAGCTCATCCATATTTTAACGTGTTAGCACCGTAATATTTTAACGTGTTAGCACTGTAATAACTGAACTGAAAACAACCGAATTTCCAACGTGTAGGACGTGTGGGTCCTATTAGTATATATTAGGTTATTTAAAATCGTTTTTTTTATGACGGAGTGACTATGCTTACCACGTTATTTTATTTATGATTTGATATTCGGTATCTGTTTGCCGTTGCTAACACGCATTTTGTAGTCATTGGGTCCCGCCGCAACGTGCGGCCAGAAAGTAACTAGTTATGAAAATTAAACAACTTGGAATCTGTAGAGGATTTTTGAAGGGTATCCTAGCATGTAGCCCCTGCCGACTAGTCTTGCGAAAGATAAATTATATAACAAAGACCCGTGTGAAGTCGAAGTTGGATCTTGGGGCCTTTTTCTTGTGTTTTAAATCTCCTACCATTAAGCTATTAGTATAGAGATGAGGAGTGACGTCAAAATCATAAAACCCTAAAACTGAGTCAAACCACATCAGATCTTCAGAGCATCTTTGTCCCTTTTGCCTTTGATATATTTGGCTACCTAGCGCTGGAAGCGATCCACTTTTTGGCCACGGTCCAACGGGTCATCCACAGTAATTGTTCAGCCCCAAGGGGACAGGGGTTTGTATTTGGAAGGTTAGTGTTTGCAATTCAGAAAATGGTGGCGGCATAGCTTGTTGTCCGTTTACCTTCTGTTTCAATGTAACTTGACAAATTTGTTATATTTAAATATAGTAATTATTGATTAAATTCTTTTATAAAAAAAAAAAGAAAAAAAAAAACTAGTTCTCAATTTGGTTAAGTGTGTTGCCTGTTCCATTCGGTTTTGGTATCAAAACCTAATTTTGTTTTCTTCTAATTTAACGAAACATCATTGATTATGCAATGATATGTTAATCACTAGTTTTAAAGTTTGAGTCTGGTTCATGACTTCATGGTCTTGTTCGAGACCAAATAGGTCTAAAACCGGTATCAACTTATTCGACCAGTTCTATGCTGTCCCATTTTAGTTATAATATTTTTTAACTTTTTAATTTTGTTCGGAGTTTTAATCATTATGAATTTATACTTTAAGCTTTTATACTTGGGCTTTAAGGCTTTTGGGCTTTACATTAAAAAATCACACCATTTTAGTTTTCTCGAATCTCGATTAAATAAGATTTATGTTTTATTTAGATCGTGTTAATACTTAATACAAAATTAGAAAAAAAAAATGGTGAAAATCAGATAAAATTAGCTTCAATGTCGACTAACTTATCACAATAGTCATTGACTCCTAACTTATACAAATAATTAATCCAATAAAAACATGTCTTCCGTCTCTTGTCTCAACATATCCATTATCTTACCTCTTAAACTAACATATCCACGCTCTTGTGTTGCCCCAACACAATAGATGTCAGGTCAACGCCTAAAAAATCCGCGTGTCATTATGGTGACAATTTCTAACAAGACACGGACATAACACTAAGATAATACATGGGTTAAACCGGACATGACTTAATAAATGGATTAACCATTTTAACTCTTTTAAGGGTTTTTTAGTTCATATTAAGATGTTAGACGGGCTAAGAAGTGTTCAAAGTTAGAGTTTGATTATTTTTTTCCTTCTACCTGTTAAATTTTGAAGGTGAAATTAACTTCCGGTATTGAAGTCTTATCACCCCTTAGTTTTCAAAAGAAAAATATATTTAATTTAACTACTTATTCTTCAATCCTTTCTGTTTGTTTCTTTTAATATTGAGCTACATATGTAAAACCAAGTTTGATAAATAGAGAATGAGCTGGAAATGTTTTATTTAAGCCGGAATAATTAATTGTTTAAATTATACTAAGACCAAGCGTAATGGGGCGTTTTTTTTTTAAAAAATTGCCCCAAAACGCCCTAAAACGCCCAACCCCCCACTACAGGGGGCGTTTTCCGGCGTGATTTTCGAAAAAAATCCCGTTCGGCGTTTAAATTATAACGCTGCCACCATCTTTCGACCATTGCCATCTTTCGACCCCCCATCTTTCGACCGTTGACATCTTTCGACCCCCCATCTTTCGACCGTTGCCATCTTTCGACCCCCCATCTTTCGACCCCCCATCTTTCGAATGGGGCATTATGGGGCATTATACCCACTACACCACTTTTGCTATAATGCCCCCTTGCTGACTAGGACGCCACATGGCGCAAAACGCCCCATGGTGGGGGCATTATAGTGTTCTACCACTACACATGGTCTAAGTTACTATGCATTACTCACATGTTTTCAGTGAGTCCAATATAAAATGAATGAAACTTATTTACATGTGTAGTTTGTACGTTTCTAAATCATTTGGTATATAGCTACACGTTAAAAAAAGTAACTTACAAGGCACACAATATAAAATCAACATACCATTTGAGTTGTGTACTAAGCAATCTTGGTTGTGTAGAGATCATCCTATTAATTGAAATTCCTAGCAAAGGGAATGTTGCCATGGAGGTTGACAAGAGGGATTCGATTAATAATCTGATCAAAGGGAAGGTTGGTAGTGGTAAAAACATCTGGTTATGGCTAGATCCGAGGCTAGGCATTGAATCGCTCAAACATCTCGTAAGAGTTTTCATTTTACCCTAACCTTATATGTATATGTTATATATTTTTTTTTTAAAATAGATAACTCATATAAAACATAATTTATAACTTAAGTCTATTAGGTTTTAGCCCAATACCCATTTTAGTTAAAAAAAAATAAAAAAAATAAATAACAACAACAATGAGCGGCAAAAAGCCTACCCATTCGATAACCAACAACATAAGGCATTAGGCATCAATGAATGTGATTAGCAAAGATCAAAAGTCGCTAGCCTCTGATCGATAGTAACCACCACCGTTCACCAGGTGGTATGTTTTTCTGGGCTTAGACAGGGCACCTGAATTTTCAGGACCAACCCTGCGAACCATTAAACCATCAAACTAGTTGAACGATTGATTTACTTTGATTTTGATCTTTATGCACATTTAGATATTCACAATTCCACCACATTTTGGTGTCTTGGTTGAAGATGCTTTACACCGTATTATATATCATTTTCATGTTTTAATATATAGAAGATCGAATAAAAGAAAATAACACACTGAGCTAACCAATCAGATACAATCTTGATTAACAAAAATACTATTTATTTAGGAGGGAAATAGACATGATAAGAGATATAAACAAGACAACTTGTTATTGATTACAAACTCAATAAAATATACAAACTCTTTAACAATAGTTTAGTTAGTTTTACAATAAAACTTTTATTTAAAATAAGATGTATGATGACGGGGTAGCCCAAGACTAAGGTGGTGTTTGTTTTTTTAGAGAATTACTTCAGAACCTCTTTTCTCTTCCTCACGCAGACCACGCGCAGACATGAAGGTCTGCAACTTGTTTGTTTTTTAGAAGGGTTTTCATTAAAAAACCTCTTCCTCACCTCTTTTCCACACAGATGTAGCCTTATGTCTTCATGTCTTCTAGCCTCTTGACATAGAACTTCTCCATAAAAAATAAAACCCTAGTTTCCTCTCCAACCACACCCAGCTCTTCTCCCACCCTCTTCACGTCCGCCATTACTGCTCCACCTCCGGCGCCGCCTCAGCCTCTCGACGTCGCACCCCAGCCCCCCACAACGTCGGCCTCCGCTCCGTCGATCACCATCAAGCCGGCGGTCTGTCATCCACCATCCATTACCGTCGATTACCACCGCCGGCGAACTCCGATCAACACTATCATCATCATCAACAAACTGTCGACTGAATTCAGGTATGCAATTTCTTTATCTCTTTCAGTTTCAAGTGAACCCATAAGTTGAACTTTTCATTGGTTAATGCAGAAAATTAGTATTCTTTGATTGAAATTTTGAAGATTGTTCTGTGGGATTGAAACTGATTTTTGAAAAAAAGATATGTGTTTGAATACAGTGATGGGTCAGGGAATTCAATTTAGGTTGAAGATTGTGTGTTGTGTGTTGTGTGTGTTCTGAAGTTCTTTTTGTAGAAGTAAAAAAAAAACAAACAAACCCTCTTCTCCTTGCAGACTGCAGACCTTTGGTCCACCTCTTCTTCTGCAGATGCCTGCAGATGTGGTCCACAGACTGCAGACCTTTTGCATCTGAAAAAACAAACACCACCTAAATAAAATGACTTAGGAACATGAACGCTTAAAAGGTTAAAGGGTTCAAATCCCGCGAACTCGGGTGAGCAGCAAAAAGGACGTGAACAGTAAGCCATCACTTCACTGATTGCTTGTCCAGCCCTCTCACAGCTGTAAAAGAGAACACGTGCACAGAGTGTAGTCTTTTATCCGCAGGTCCAAACGCTTAAACCCCTAAAAGGGTAAGTCCCCCACTGCAAGCATGTTTCACAACTCCATGGTTTCCTCTTTGGGCGATGTCCTTCCCTATAAAATGACACTTCCCTATAAAATGACACTTCATTTAGTGCTGAGGGACATTCCGATCAGCTCTGATTCCATTGGGATCTCTGGTCTTTCTTCTCGAGTACTTGTTCCATGCAAGTCTCTATTCTTCACATTCAACACACACATTTCCACTGCTCTCACATCCGAAGCTGAAAACACTCCAGTTGAGGATCTTGAGCAAACAACAAAATCTAACTAGTGAACCTCTCTCCACGTCTTGCAAACGTGGGGGGACCCCACGACCTGCGTTAGGTAAACCAGAACCCTCCAACCCTTTGTCCTAACCAGCGTAGCTACTACCATCGGTCTAGTATTTGTTGCATCAACAATGTATTTTAACTTTTTAAATAGTGTATTTTAATTACAAATGTCTTACAGAGGAGATATAACTTTATTAGTGAAAACCTAATTAGTGTAATTAAAAAGTTATTTTCAAAATTTACTTGGTGAAAACCCAATTTAGTGTAAATAAAAAGTTATTTTCAAAATTTACCTCATATATATATTCGAATGGCTAAATTTGCACATTTGGGATTGAGTCCCTAACCTTTTGCCATCCTAAATTTTATCTAACTCACCAACACCATTAAACTATTTTCAAGTGGATACATATATATTATTTATTTATTGTTTATCATTGTTTTTTATATACATTAAAAATCAACATTGATAATTAAATATTTATTTTTGAGTTCACAATAATTGTAACAGTAATTTTATTTGGTACGGCGATGGCATATATGGGGTTAACAATGTTCTTGTATTAATAAAATATTAATACCAATAATTATTTAATGAATTAAAGGTTAACCAATAAGATTAGGAGGGATCAGCTTAGACTACGGGTTGTTTGTTTACCTCTTAACGAGATTGTTAATGGTTGAGACCTCTTACTGGTTCAACACTTAATGGTTCAGACTGTTTGTTGCGCGAGCAAATGTCTGAATGGTTCAGACATTTGTCTCTGAATGGTTAAGAATTATACAGAGTCTGAATGGTTAAGACCTCTAATCTGAATTGGTCAGACATTTGCCTCTGAACGGTTAAGCATTATACTAGCTCACGGCCGGCCCTGGGGGTGGGCGGGGAGGACCACCGGCTAGGGCCCGATATTTCGGAGGGCACGCTATTTTTAGAAAAAACCTGATATGTATATGTAAAAATTTCTTTTTTTATAGGGTATACCTATACAAACACCAACATATGCCCACTTACAAAACTATTCTTATGCTTTAGATTAGTTATTAGCCCATTGACATTAGGTTTAGACCTTTATTGAGCTCAATACCTAATTTCAATAAGGCCTAAGGACACGTTTTTTTGGAGCTCGAACAGGGTACACGAATTCTCAGGGCTGGTCCTGTACTAGCTCTTAATGGTTCAGACCTCTTACTGGTTCAATACTTAATGATTTAGACCTCTTACTGGTTCAGCACTTAACCATTCGGAAGTTGACAAACAACCCCTACATGTTTTGGCCGAAGTCATAACTCGGATTCATCCTCTAATATTACGACACATGGCGCTTTCTAGACGTCTATTCATCACTTTGCCAACTCTCCCCTCACTTGAGCATGTTGTGATAACTTCACCAATAGCCCAAGCTAACACCCCCAAATACCTCAAAACACCCCACTCCCGCCAGCTACTATGGTCACCTGACCACTCGCGCGCCATCGCTTGCGGCACCCGCTGTGGTGCTCGCGAGCCACATAGACGACGAGATGGCTAGCACCACTCTCCTCGCGAGCCACAACATTTGAGATTTTTTTTGTATTTAACAACTAAAGCATTATTTTAGTAAATATTTTTTAATCAACACTATTTTGATAAATACTTTTTTTATCAATAACATTAAAAAAAACCTCGTAACTTGAGGTTGAGTGTTTTTTAGGCTTTAGGTTTAGATGGTGTTTGGGTAAATGAAAATATGACTTGAGGTTGAGTGTTTTTTAAGCTTTAGGCTCTAGATGGTGTTTGTTATTGACGTACCTCACTTGAAAACTGGATATACCTTCTGTTGAGAAGAGTGACCACAAAAGTCAATCGTTTTATAAATCTCCTGGTGTCGAGTTGCGAATTTTTTCGCTTTTTCTTTCGGGGATTTACCAGAGATGCACAGTCACGTGGGGTTAAAAAGAGCCAGCCAAAGGTATTTTTAACGGATTGTTATCATTGCTAGCTGAAGTATTTGGAGAGCTAGAAATGAGCGCAAATTTTCCAACAAGGAGCCTCGGATAGAAGGCATTATTTCGGAAGTAAAGTCGATTGAATTTCTTTGGGCTAGAAGTAGATCAAAAGTGAAGTCCTTAAGTTGGGACACTTGATGTAATTTTGTAATTATGTAATTCGTTGTGTGGCCACCCTGTTTTGTGGGTTGGTGTCGTTTCTATTGAAGTTCACTTTCCCAAAAAAAAAAAAAAAAAAAAAAAAGAAAGAAAGAAATCATTTTATAAATCTATATTTGAATTATCGGTAATATTTTTAACACATAACCGAGCCCATCCGAAGCATTCTGACCCTTAGATTTTTACTGTGACCAGTTTTTATCATTGTAATTTTGTTATTTATTCGTTTATTTACTAATTCATTTTTGCTTATTTGATTTCTACCCCATTATTGTTCAACACATAAACATCTCGAACTGAATCACAACGATATGCGATCAAACATAATGAAATCTAGTTCTCAACCAGATTAGAGTACTGAGAATGAATCATCTCACGGTTTTTATTTCGCTTTATGCCAAGAGAGTTTCCTAAAATCTTAACAAATGATATCAAATTCTGTCTCATTACTTTGCCGGTTGATAATTGCTTCTAGTCAATGTTTTAAAAACCGGTAAATACCGGCCGGTTATACCGGTATTACCATTTCTAGATGTAAATCCGGTACGAAACACCCCGGTAAATAAGTGAAACGGCATAAGGTTTGTACCGGCGGTAAAATCCGGTATATCGGTTTGAAACGTAACACCGGTACCGGCACAGGGTTATTTTAGTTTGAGTTGATACTTATTTTCAATATATATGTTACTTATCTTATGTAATTTTTATATCATGATTATTCGTAACTAAAAGTTTCTATTTAATATTGTATGAAACAAAAATAGTTGATGTATTCAACACTCAAATGGCTTAAACATATCGTACACTTTCATTTAAAAGAGATTGTTGAAAAATTGAATGATTTTCGATTATCTTTTGGATTATTTTTTATTATGAATTTACTTTTGGAATTTGGATCATCTTTTAATACGTAATCATTCATTTTTGGATTAACTTTTGAGTTGATGTTGTAATTTTGAAATTATAGAGTTAGATAGTCAACCCGGTTGAACCGCTCGGTACAACCTGGTTCAACCGGTTGAACCATTTTTTAGCCTAATCCGGTTTGATCTAAAAACCGGTTTTTAAAACATTGACTTCTAGTTATTCTTCGTTAAGGCATATCTTGTTAATTATTAACTAGTTATTTTCCGCCGGTGCGTTG
The DNA here is from genome assembly GCF_002127325.2 of Helianthus annuus. Classification (NCBI taxonomy): domain Eukaryota; kingdom Viridiplantae; phylum Streptophyta; class Magnoliopsida; order Asterales; family Asteraceae; genus Helianthus; species Helianthus annuus. The sequence continues at coordinate 19,897,414 of NC_035436.2, read as the reverse complement.
CGGCGGGACCCAATGACTACAAAAGGCGTGTCAGCAACGTTAAACATATACCGAATATCAAAACATAAATAAAATGACGTGGTAAGGATAGTCACTCTGTCATAAAAAAAACGATTTGAAATAACCTAATATATAATAATAGGACCCACACGTCCTACACGTTGGAAATTCGGTTGTTTTCAGTTCAGTTATTACGATGCTAACACGTTAAAATATAGATGAGCTCGGTACCGGTAACGGCAGCGAAAGTATCGATCCGGAAAATCATCGAAATTAGGTACCGGCACCGAAAATGCTCGGTACAATACGGTATGGTATTTGAAGGTAAAAATCAATAAATACAGGTATGGTGCTAGACTAGTGTCGAACCGAAAGTAACGATTCTAAAAACGCCAAAAGGTGGGTACCAAATTGGTACCGAAAATGATTTGGTATAGGAAATTTGGTACCGATACGATACCAGTTCGTTTACAGGATTTGATACGATTTGCTCATCAATATTCTAAATATCCAAGTTAAATTTACATGCTACAATTCATTCATTACAGAAAAAGACAAAAAAAGAAAGCAAAATAAGTTGTTGTGTATATAAAATCTCATTCAAACGAAATACAATTTACTTACTATGTGTATGAAAAGTAATCTAACCGGTGCAATTACTTGCATTGCTGCGTTGCTACAGGATTTGATGAGCTCGGTACCAACCGGTACCGAAAATACTGTTACCGAATATACCTAGTATGGTACGGTTCGGTACCGGTCGGTACTGGTACGACACTGGTATTTGAGGGTAAAAACCGGTGAATACCTGTGCAGAACCGGTACCGAAAATACATCGGTTTGGTAAATTTGAGATCGGTACCTATACCCGATACCATTTGCTCATTTTTTAATGTTGTTACTATTCATTCCATTCTAATTTTAATTTAAAAAATAAATAATAAATTACTGTTCATTCACTTTGATTTTTATCATATAATCTCGGTACCAACCGGTACCGAATATACCTAGTATGGTACGGTTCGGTACCGGTCGGTACTGGTACGGCACCGGTATTTGAGGGTAAAAACCGGTGAATACCTGTGCAGAACCGGTACCGAAAATACACCGGTTTGGTAAATTTGAGACCGGTACCTATACCCAATACCATTTGCTCATCTCTTAATCATGTTACTATTCATTCCATTCTAATTTTAATTTAAAAAATAAATAATAAATTACTGTTCATGCACTTTGATTTTTATCATATATAATATAATTTCATTCTAATTTTAATTTAAAAAATAAATAATAAATTACTGTTGATTCACTTTGATTTTTACATATATAGATTGAGTCGTTCTTATTTTTAGCCATTATAAGATTTAACGTTTATTTATATGGAGGTTTTTTTCCAAAGTAGTGTTAGTAGAAAAAAGTATTTATCAAAATGGTGTTACTAAAAAACTATTTACCAAAGTGGTGCTTTCTTAAATATTTACTTATTTCTCACTGTAAGTATTTTTTTGTGAATGGAGGGATCAAACAGCCTCTTGTGTTTATGTATATATATGCATACTCGAATCAATTTATATGAACATTAACTAGAAAAAAATTACAGCAAAACAAGAAAAAAAAATAATTATTATTTGAAATATGTAAAAATAAATACTCATCAAGCTACTACATTTTATATTTCATATAAAGTATTTTCGTTATCATTTGTATTTGGCTCTTTATATTTCGATTTTTTTCTACTGACTTGAAAAATGCTTCAAATGTTGGAATGGTATTGTTTTATGTTGATCTAACATGAGTGTTTCAACCTAGGAAAAAACACGTTGCCTAGTACATTAAAAGTAATTCAAAACTTATTCAGGGTTTTCAAGTTCACCTAAATTGGAGTTTGCCTACCCTTTTACTGAACCATTGGAACTTCGGATTACCCGATATCCAATTATGTGATACGCGATATCCAATTATGTGATACCTGATATCCAATATACCGAATCCGTAGTACCCAAATGACATTCCGATCGGCCGGTTTGTTCAGGTTCCGTTAGTGTTAACCAATGCAATTAGTTAAAAAAATACTATATTTAGTTATTTATGTTAAAAATAAGTAAAATAAACATTTCAGTTAGTTTTAGCTAATGCAATTAATTAAAAGAAAATACTATATTTTGTTATTTACCTATATATTAATAACACAACTAAATGAACAGTAACACACATAGGTGGTACCGGGCATTGGTATCAAATTTACCAAACCGGATATATTTTCGGTACCGATTTAGTACCGACTTTTGACATTTTCGGTACCGGTTTTTACTCTGAAATACTGGTATCGTACCGTTACCGTACCATGTATATTCGGTACCGGTACCCACTTTTGAGGGTTTTCGGTACCAAGCTCATCCCTAACATAACCTTTGAGCTCATGCCACGTAGCAACGCAAGTAATTCCACCATTTAGATTGATTTTCATACATGTGGTAAGTAAATTGTATTTCGTTTGAATGAGGTTTTATATACACAACTTCTTTTGATTTCTTTTGTCTTTTTCTATGATGAATGAATTGTAACACGTAAATTTAACTTGGATATATAAATTATTGATGAGCAAATGGTATCAAATCCCTGTAATCAAATCGGTATTGCATCGGTACCAAATTACTATACCAAATCATTTTCGGTACCAATTTGGTACTCACCTTTTGGCGTTTTCAGAATTGTTACTTTCATTTCGACACCGGTCTAGCACCATACCCGTATTTACTTATTTTTACATTCAAATACCATACCGTATAGTACCGAGCATTTTCGGTGCCGGTACCTAATTTTGATTATTTCCGGGATCAGTACTTTCGGTGCCATTACCGGTACCGAGCTCATCCATATTTTAACGTGCTAGTAACCTTATAATTGAACTGAAAACAACCGAATTTCCAACGTGTAGGTCCTATTATTATATATTAGATTTTTTAAAATCGTTTTTAGGATGGAGTAACTATCGTTACTACATCATTTTTATCTATGTTTTGATATTTAGTATCCGTATGCCGTTGTCGATACGCGTTTTGCAGACATTGGATCCCCGCCGCAATACGGGGTCAGAAAATCAACTAGTTTATGTAAAAGATAAGTAAAGAAATATACATTGATTGTTTGTATATTTGAATAAAAATTTAATTTATTAAACAACATATTACTTAAATTATTAGAATCTCTCATAATGCCAATAGCATTTTTGCCAAGTTACAGTTTTAAGAACCAGCATGATTAAATCACTAATTAATAACTATTTAATAAATTTTAAATAATTGGGAGTCATTCAATAGGATAAAAGGAGTAAGAAACAAATAAATATTCAAGAAAACACCACTTTGGTAAATAAAGAAAACACCACTTTGTTAAATACTTTTTCCACCGACACTAATTTAAGAAAAAAACTCTACTTATATGTTTTATTTATAAGAACTCCAAACGAAAGGTAAATGATTTATGTAAATGCTAATGAGTAATGACCTCTAGCTTAAGTGGTAAGAGGATTTGAGTTCTTCTTTGAAGACTCAAGTTCAATTTCCATTTAGTGTAAAAAAGGAGTGAGGCACTGGTGGGCAATGATAGGAGACCTAGGGAAACCTGGGTTAGATGCTTGAGCCAAACGGGTTTTACTGGTAATTTACCATCGTGCCTACGGACGGGCAGGTTACCGCGTTTCCCCCAGAATTGGTGGTGAACCACTTGGGTTACTCTCGGAGTACTCTGTTTGTCTAATGAGTGCCCAATAATGCTCGGGATTGATTTGTTTGCCGTTAAAAAAAATGTTATATAAATAATTTGATGAGCTAAGGTATGTGATGTAAGCTTGATGTATGATAGATGACTGACCCATGTGATGTAAGCTTGATGTATTTTTTTTTTTGAAAGGTGAGAGTCTACTAATAGGTTGTGAGAGCAGCTCCCACACCTCCCAAGCCAGGGGGCCCTAGCCAAGTCTGCTCAGACTACGTTGTCTTAACCGGGTCCGCGTTGGTTATCAGACTTGGTTCCGGCTCTCCCCCGGAAACCGTTCTGCCTCCACACGAGAAGCCTCGCTAGAGTAACAGTCGGATGAAAACGGGGGCGGGCTCAGGCTCAGGCCCGCGGTCCTTTGTGTCCACGGGACTCCTCGCCCTCATTGCCCTTTCCCCCAAATGTAGCAGGTGGGGATCGAACCCGGGTCTCCAAGGAAACCCAAAGTCCTTTCCACCACTCCACTACAAGTGGGGGATATGTAAGCTTGATGTATGATAGATGAAGTAAGTATCAAATTCTGAATAACCATTTTTTTTATCCAGTGCAGTAAAACAGATTATTAAATAATAAAACAATATTCTTTTATACAAGGGTTATAAATAACGATTAAATTTTGAATAACCATGCTTTTATCCATTGCTGTAAAACTGATTATTAGATAATAAAACAATATTGTTTTAGGGCATGTTTGGCTAAGCTTATTACAGTTAAAAAGGACTTTTGGAAAAGGACTTTTGGGAAAAAGGACTTTTTGAAAAGAAGTTTTTAAAAAAAGTGTTTGGATTAACTTATTGATGTAAAATGACTAAAATGGGCATTCTTTTAGATATAAGGGGGTAAAGAAGGGGTATATTAGTAATTTGTAGTTTGAAAAGTTAAAAGCTAGCCAAGAAGTCACAATATTGTGAGTTCTTGAAACCTCCTTTTTTTTCTTTGCAAAAAGCCATTTTTAAAAGGACTTTTGGCTTAGCCAAACACAAAAACAACTTATTAACTTTTTGATAAGTCAATAAGCCAATAAGTTGTTTTGAAAAGCTTAGCCAAACATGCACCTAATACAAGGGTTATAAATAACGTTCTACAGTTTTAATAATAAATAAGGGTGGGCAGAGTGGTAGTGGTGGGTGTGGCGAGGAGGGTAGTTTACCAAGGGGGGAGGTGTTGCCAGGGGTGGAGCGGTGATCGGGGATTGTCCAAGTCAGTGAGAAACCGAAACGGAAGAGAAGTAATGGAGAAAAGAGAGAAATGGTTAATGGTGGGTCCCAACTTCTTTCAACCAATCATATATTTTTTTTAAAACTAGATTTACAACCCGCCGCAATGCGGCGGGGAATTCAATAGTTATATATCATGTTAGATGAAAGGCAAATGTTTCTCATATTACCACGAGTCTGTGTGTAAAACCGAGGAAAGAATAACTAAGTTGATCTTTGACTCGCACGTTGTGACAGACCTATAAAACGGGGAAAAATAGACGCGTTGCGACGGGCATGTCAAACAGGAAAAAAAATAGATGAAAAACGTTGACCCCCACACGCACGTTGCGGCGTGTTAAGTCGGAAATTTAGAACGACACGTTAAATGGAGAACTTATGAAAGATGAAAAGTATATAAGAGACTAAAGTTGAAAGTAAAAAAAATGTTGAGATTAAATTGCAAACGATAAAAAGCTTTGGATTGAAGGTAAAAAAAATAATTGGGGTTAAATTGCAAAAGATGAAAACTTTTGAATTAGAAGTGAAAAATCCGCAGAAGATGAAAACTTTTGAATTAGAAGTGAAAAATCAAATTAATCAAAGGGGGTTAAAATACCAAAGATTAAAACTTTAGACTTAAATTGCCAAACATTGAAACTTTAGAGTTAAAAAAGAAATCAATTAAAACAAAACCACGAGCCTGTGTGTAAAACCGAGGAAAAAATAACTAAGTCGATCTCTGACTCGCACGTTGCGATAGACCTATAAAACGGGGAAAAATAGACGCCCCGCGATGGACATGTCAAACAGGAAAAAAAAAGATGAAAAACGTTGAACCCCACACGTACGTTGCGTCGTGTTAAGTCGGAAATTTAGAACGACACGTTAAACGGAGAACTTATGAAAGACGAAAAGTATATAAGAGACTAAAGTTGAAAGTAAAAAAAAAATGTTGAGATTAAATTGCAAGCGATAAAAAGCTTTGGATTGAAGGTAAAAAAAATTAAAGGGGTTAAATTGCAAAAGATGAAAACTTTTGAATTAGAAGTGAAAAATCAAATTAATCAAAGGGGGTTAAAATACCAAAGATTAAAACGTTAAATTGCAAGGCTCGAGGAAGTTACTCATATAATTATTATTTAAATTTAATACATACTTAAAATCATAAAAAAACGGACATACAAATTCATTTGTTCCAAGAGACAGCCACCTTTCGCTCTCCCGTTAGCCAGCTAAAGCTGTGTACAATGATATCATCCGCCAGGTGTTCAACCGACACACATTTTATAGAGAACTTCCTTGAGTTCCGATGTTTCCATAAGACCCAAATCATTTCATAGACAATAAGGACCAGCATTTTCTTCTCTAGGGCGGAACCTGTAGACTTCAGAGCCAGACCAAAAGCTCTAAAAGTGAGGAGCAACAACTAATATCTATGCCCGGCCTAATTGGACACCTTCAACCACACGACTTTGGCCACCAGACAACAAATAAATAAATGGTCCAAGTCCTTTGCCTCGAGGGAGCATTGGGAGCAGAACATATCACATATATTAATGAAACACAAAGTCTTAATCAGAGACACTCCTATATGCCTAAAACATATAAAAACCATATCACTACATCATGATTTAAGTTCTCAAAGATAAATAAGCAATGTGCATATCTACTAATTAGTGAAATAATCGATTGACATCAACTAAATTCATATCAGAGGACATAATGTTAACAGGTTTTTTGAAAGTTTGATGTTTTTGTTTGTGCTAAACCCAATTGTTGTTGCTTAAATCAACAAATAATATGGTACAATCAACTTGAACTTCAAAATTTGTATAAATGAAGCCCAATTAGTTCATGCACATGGGCTTCCTGATCTTTCACCAACTTAGAAGAATTAATATATTACAACAAACAAGAATTGAGACCCGCCACAATGCGGCGGGGATTCTTTAGTTATAACTAAGTCGATTTAGCACCCGCACGTCATATTAAACCTGTCAAACGGGAAAAAAATAGACGATGTAAAAACGTTCACCCACAAACGCACGTTGCGTTGTGTTAACTCGCAAAATTTAGAACGAAACATAAAAACGTTAAATCAAAGACGCACGTTACGATGTGTTAAGTCACAAAATTTAGAACCAATCATAAAACGAAAAATTTGCGGAAAATGAAAACTATAAAGGACCAAAGTTGAAAGTAAAAAAAGTTGCGAGGATATATTGCAAAAGATAAAAATTTGGGGTTAAAAGTAAAAAAAAAATAGTTTTGGGTTAAAAGTAATTTATGAAATACTTTTTAGTGAAAAGTAAAAAAATCAATTTTTTTTTGGAAAACCTCCAAAGCCAAGGTCACGACAACCATATGCATAACCATTTTTTCTTTAGAAAACCCCCAAAGCACACCCCGCGTTGCGACGGGCGTAAAACGGTGTCAAATAGTACTAATGTCACACAACCGTCGTCGACCACCAACACTGACTCGACCTAGGATCTGCGTGTTGCGACGAACCTGTCAAACATGAAAAAAATAGAGGTAAAAACGTTGAACCACACATGCACGTTGCGCCGTGTTAACTTGCAAAATTTGAAACAAAAGATAAAAAAGCAGAACCACACTCGTACGTTGTGTTGTATTAAGTCGAAAAATTCAGAACTATACGTAAAACGAAAATTTGCCAAAGATGAAAAGTATAAGTGACAAAAGTTGTGAAGTTAAATTGAAAAGAATGAAAAGTTTTTGGTTAAAGTTAAAAAAAATTATGTAGGGTTAAAATTACAAAAGCTAAAAACCTTTGAGTTAAAAGTAAAAAATCAAGTTTTTTTTGAAAAACTCACAAAGCACAAGGTACAAGTGGTTATGCACAAAAAAGTTGCTTATTTATATATGGAATAATTGTTTACCACTCTATATGTGTTTAACTATTGCTAGTGATTGAGTGCAAAATAGAGAATAGAGTGAGGACTTGATATGACATGACATTATTGATTAGAAGACCATTTAAGGCCATGGGGTATGGGGCTTGGGTTGGGGGAAAACGCCCAAGCCACCACCCCGGGAGGGCTAGGGTTGGGGCGTGGCCCTTGGGGCTTGGCTTTCAAGCCGGGCGTGGGGCGGGGGAGCAAGTTGACATGGCGGGCTGTGAATGGCCCATTCAGACTAGCCGTTGGGTGCTACTTTTTTAAATATATATATATATATATATATATATATATATATATATATATATATATATATATATATATATATATATATATATATATGTATATAGGGAGCCGCTAAAATAAGAACCACTCCCAGTTGTAAGAACTGTGAGAACCACTTTTAACCAATCAAAATATGCCAACAGAAAGGGTATATTGGTCATTTACTCAAAACATCAAATCCCCTTATCTCTCTTCATTTAAAGGACCTTCTCTCTCCTCTTTCATTATTTACCAGTTATCTTCTTCTTTCATTCCATTTTTTCTCTCATTTCTCTCTCTCTCTTTGAATATGGTTTCGAATGATTATGCAGTGGAAAAACCCAAATCAAAATCAAAAACAACCACCACAAACCCATCATCTCCGGCCCCCTCCCCCCACCATACACCGCTGTTCACCGCCACCCAACCGTTCACCACCCAAACACCGCCCCAATCCTGGATTTTGATGAAGATTTGTGTGGGTAACAGTCCCAAAACCACCGCCCAAAGCTCCGATTTTGGGTATTGAGCTCCGATTTGGAGTTTAGGGTTAGATGGTGGTGGTTTGACGGTGAACGATGGGACATGTGTTGTTATCTCCGGCGGTTGGTTTTGACATTGATGACCTGTGTTGTTATCTCCGGCGGTGGTGGAGTGCCGATGTCGGTGGTGGTGGGTGTTTGATGGCGGCGGTGGAGTGCCGATGTCGGAAGGCGGTGGTGGTTTGTGGGGAGACCGGTGAGTCTGGTAAGTGTTTTTGTTGATAGTTTGTTTTTACGATGATGTTCATGGTTTGTTTTTGATGTTCTGTTTTTTTGAATCTGGGTTTGAATCTGGTGGGTTTTGTCTTTGTGAGTTTGAATCTTGTGGGTTTGATTCCATTGAATCTTTTTGAATCTTGTGGGTTTGAATCTGTTGAATCTGGGGTTTGAATGATGTTCATGTTCCTTTTGCTGGGTTTTTGTTTGAATGATGTTCATGTTCATGTGTTTGTTTGAATGATGTTCATGTTCCTTCTGTGGGTTTGATTTTTCTGGGTTTTTTTGAATCTGATTGGTGTTCTTGAATCTGATGGGTGTTCTTGGGGGTTTGACTTTCTGCGCTTGATTCTGTTTGACTTTCTGGGCTTGATTCTGTTGAATCTGTAGGTTTTGATTTGTGATATTTAAATCTGTGGGTTTTGATACGATCGACGGGGTGGCGATGATGCAAAAAAAAAAAAAAAAAAAAACGTTGATTTTGATGACGATGGCGCGGCAAGGACGGCGGAGGGTAGGGTTTTTGATCCTGCAACCCCACTTTTGCAGCCTCTTGATTATCGGATAATCTGAGCCAAACCCCGTTTTTTTTTCGAGATACCCTTTGTTTTTTATGTTTGTTGGGTTTTTATATTTTTTTGAGGCGTCGATGATGATAACAATATATCTGAGACACCTCCCGAGTTTGCGATTTCTCGGTGCGTTCGTTTTTGCGTAAAAAAAATTTAAAAAAAAAATAACCCGTAAACTTTTTTAACTTAAAACGTAAAAACGTGAAGCGTAAAACGTTTTACGTAAATCGTAAAAAGTCTTACGTAAAACGTAAAACGTTACGTTTTACGTAAAACGTGTTTTACGTAAAACGTAAAACGTGTTTTACGTAAAACGTAAAACGGAAAACGTAAAACGGAAAACGGAAAACGTAAAAAGTTTTTCGTAAAACGTAAAAAAATTTTCGTAAAACGTAAAAAGTTTTTCGTAAAACGTAAAAAGTTTTTCGTAAATCGTAAATTTTTTTTAGTAAAACGTAAAAAGTTTTACGTAAAACTTAAAACGTTTTTGTAAAAAAAAATTATACCGTAAACTTTTTAACGTAAAACGTAAAAAGTTTTACGTAAAACGTAAAAAGTTTTTCGTAAAACGTTAAAAGTTTTAGGTAAAACGTAAATCGTAAATTTTTTTTAGTAAAACGTAAAAAACCGTTGCGTAAAACGTAAAAACGTAAAAACTGTTAACGTAAAAAACCGGCGCGTAAAACATAAAAAAACGTTAACGTAAAAAACCGACGCGTAAAACGTAAAAAACGCTAACGTAAATAACCGGCGCGTAAAACGTAAATAACATTAACGTAAAAACGGCGCGTTGAAAAAACGACGCGTGAAAAAGCCGGGCTTAAAAACGACGTGTGAAAAAGCCGGGCGAAAAACGGTGTTAAAAAACGGCGCGTTAAAAAACGGCGCGTTAAAAAACGGCGCGTTAAAAACGGCTCGTAAAAAACGGCGTTAAAAAACGGCGCGTAAAAAACGACGCTTGAAAAATGGCTCGTAAAAAACGGCGCGTTAAAAAACGGCGCGTCAAAAAAACATAAAACGTAAATTGTAAAAAGTATAAAAATCTTTTAAAAAAATCTGAATTTAAAATGTTTTTAATAAAGAAATTATGTTTAAAAAATAAAAGTAATTAAAAGTAATTAATGAATAGGACAAAAAGGCAATTAAATATAATATATATAAAAAGACAAAAAAAGTAATTTTACTTAAATACCCTTTTCAATTAAAATATTAAAGACATAATAAGACAAAAAATACTTAATATTATTTTTTTAATACTTTTAATCTCATCCATTCATCATCTTGATCTAATGGCTAGAAAGTGGTTCACGCAGTTCTTACAACTAGAGGTGGTTTTCATTTTAGCGGTCCCCTATGTATATATATATATATATATATATATATATATATATAGTGGAGAGTTCAAATAAGAAGAAATTACAAATTAAGAATAAAAAGAATAAAGGATACAAAGGTAATTTCAACAAATCATTTAATGAGTCTATTACTTATTTTTACTATTCAAATTAATGAACTTTAATCATTTAATGAGTCTATCTTATAAAATAGTTGTGCACCTTACACAATAAAACAATCGTGCACATGATCTTACATATTCCACGTTTCTTACACTATTAAAACAATGTTTTGGTGTAGGGTACAGAATATGTAGGACTCCAACACTTTAAATAATTTTACGACTCATAATAAAATATGTGTAGGACATAACACCTTTGAATAATTTTATCACTTCTAATAAAATTAGTGTAGGATCCAACACATGAATGGTGGTGAAGAAGATAATTATGGTGACATTAATGAGACTTTTGTAACTCTATAAAATATTTATTAGTATTCTACATCAAATTGTCTATACTACCCTTAGTAATTAAAGCATTAATTAAAAGTGGATAAAAATAATATCTTAATTCTCAACCATTGATCAAAAAAATATAAGGTCTAGATTAATTTATTTTTCTTCTTTTAAGAATATTCTTCTCAAATGAACCTCCCCCTATATATATATATATATATATATATATATATATATATATATATATATATATATATATATATATATATATATATATATATATATATATAGGGAGCCGCTAGAATGAAAACCACTCGAGTTGTAAGAACCGCGAGAACTACACCCCACGGAGCGCCGTTCGCCATGATTTTTTTTACAAGTAGATGTGTATATTATAAACACAGCTGTAAAAAATCATGGCGAACGGCGCTCCGTGGGGTGTAGTTTTTTACACCACAAGTTTGGTGAAAAAAAAAAGAAAAAAGAAAAAAAATTAAAAACACCAAACTTGTGGTGTAAAAAACTACACCCCACGGAGCGCCGTTCGCCATGATTTTTTACGGCTGTGTTTATAATACACACATCTACTTGTAAAAAAAAAATCATGGCGAACGGCGCTCCGTGGGGTGTAGTTCTCGCGGTTCTTACGGGGTGGTTTTCATTCTAGCAGCCCCCTATATATATATATATTAAAAAGAAAAAGCTGATGTGGCTTGGCCACGTCAGCCAAGCCACGCCCACCATACCCCCTTCAAAGTAGGTTTGAGACTTGAGTTTTGAAATTACACGTGTCAATCGATGCTCCAACTCAAGCCCCACCATACCCACGGTCTAAACACTCACATTTGATGACAACTCCATCCACGCTAATACATCAACTTCCTTTTAAAATCGTTGTCTTATGGACATTTTGGCTGTCTTTGACTAATGGTACAACTTTCCAAAAATATAAAATCAATGATTATTTGGAAATCTTTTAAGTGTGAAAAGAAGGAAATATTACTCGAGTGGACTCTTGTCTAATAAATCAGCGGTGGATCTAGAAAATCATTATAGGGCAACGTTTCAAAGAAAAAGGGGTAATGAAATCGAAAAACGTTAAATTTTTTCAAAATTTACACTATCATTAGAGCGTCGTTACCCCTTCTTAAAGGGTAGATCCGCCCCTGATGTAAACAAACCATTGTTATTGAAGTGTTTCTAAACTGTTTGGTAGAAAGTATGTTTATCTTCGTTTTTTAAATACACAAACGACTTGTTCATGGAATTAAACGAACAAACATAAACATTCATTTTGTTCATTTAAGTTTTAATAATCATATAATTATTTATATTTGTATAAACATAAACTTTAAACAAGATTTCTACTTACTCATATAAAATAACTAATTTGTAATTGAACTTTCTAGTAATGAAGATTAAAGAATGGGTTTTTGAATTGAACTTATCGTAAATAATCACTCGTTTATATAATAAAAAACTACTTTATGTTCATTTATGTTTAGTCAATTATGTCCATTTGTCTTGGTTATGCTTATTAAATTATGTTCGTATGAACATAAACGAACATAAATATGCTCATTTTCTTAATAAACGAACATGAACAAAAAATGTATTTGATTATATGTTCGTGTTTGCCTTCGTGTTCGGTTAAAGTTAAATTAACAAACACGAACATGCTTGCATTTGTGTGTTCATGTTTGTTTGGTTTGTTTACTCATTTGTCTTCGTTATGTTTATTAAATTACGTTTGTATGAGTTTGTTTGTTTATGTTCGTGAACTGTTCGTTTAGGTTTTAAACGGACGAACATAAACGAACACAATCATGCTCAATTTCTTAATAAACGAATATGAAAAAAAAAAATATTCGATTACATATTCGTATTTGTCTTCGCATTCATGTTTGTTCGAGTTTACTGACCATTTACTTCAAGACATCATAAATGTTTGCAATCACCTTTTCCTTCTTTTTGTTTCTAATTTTCTATCTAAACATGTGTGGAGGTATATTGCTCATCTTTTTCCATGGAGGACAAAACAGCAGTCCTATTGCCTTGGGGTTTATGGGCCTTTATCTTTTGTCTTTTGTTATCTGAATCAATGAACCAATGACTATTTTTCTTTGTTTTGACTTTGAGGTTGCACTTCCTTATCTTAAACGAGAACTAGGTGGATTTGTCCGCGCAATGCGGCGGGAATTCGGTCGGTTCGGTTCAGTTTGTTACCATACATATCATTATAGTAGTGACACTCGGCTTAAAGTCATGATATGTCCAGAAAAGAGTGTGATTTACATTGAAAATCATAAATAAACGAATACCGGTGTGGGTTCCAATGATAACTAAAGCAGTACCAATACCTGTATCGGTTGGCTGGTGACATTTTTTTAAAACAAAGTCACATATTCTACTTTATAAAAAAATATTTTGAACGTGATATATCAGATGAAAATCAACTAATATAAAACTAAACGGGTAAAAAGCATATATTTTTGTAAGTATATATCGATACCGGTTCCGAGAATACCGATATGGGTATCAACATGGCTCGGTCGGTGTCGGTGTCGTTTTCGTTCGCCATGGTCCCGCTATGACACCAACACTTGATACAGACCAGATACCAAAAAGACCATATTTCGAACAAACTGCGTTTTTAATGAAAATTATACATGAACGTTGAGAAAAAAAAATCAAACACAACTTCATATTTAACTTTTTTTTGTTAACAAAAGAATACAAGTAATTGAATAAAAATCAAATTATTAAATAGTATATATAGTATAGGGTAAAATAAATTAATTAATTATAATAAGTATTAATATTAATTATTATAATATACTAATAACATATATATAATAATAATAACAAATTAATAAAACATGGATACTGTTTATCGTCACTTTCAATTAATATAGATATAATATAATATAATATAATGTCTAGAAAAGCAGACTTTCTAGAAAAAGTTGGCCACTTGGTTCTCAAGTTATACCTTCAACAGGAGTTTTATTTCGATTGAACCATCTCATATAAGTATTACATAAGAATTGTGTGTATATCTTTGATCTCGAGTTGGGAGGCTAGCAATCCTTAAACTGTAAAACGTCGTTTAGTGTGGATACTTGTAGCACGGGGGCGGAGCTACGTTTAAGAGTATGGGGTCAAGGGACACTAGTGATTTTTGCATTTATATTTAGAACATATAGCAATAGATTGTCGATTGATCCGATTAATCATTTTTACAGTTGACCCCATAAAAAAACTTGTGTAAAAGAATTAACATATAAGAGTATGTCCCAATGATTTAGACCCGTGACGATGTACCATGCAACATGCACGAGTCTTGTTACCGAACCTTTCCCATGACATTCTTATAGTAGTTTTCTCTCTCTCTCTTTTTTTTTTGTGATTTAGACCTGTAACACCGCGCCATGCAACATGCATGCGTCTTGTTATCGAACCTTTGCAATGACATTCTTACACTAGTTCTCTTTTTTGTGTTTTCTTTCCCATTTATTTTACCTAATTAAGGAACCCCATATTATAATAAAATAAACATTGGCGTAATTATTGTAACTGTTTATTATTCTTGTCTCCCTATATTGTAATTTAAATACTTGTCTCGGTGTCTCCCTATATTGTAACGGTATATACAACTTCCATAAGGCTATAGGGTGTGAGGGGCATGGTTGGGTCATCAATCGCCATATAGGACCATTAATAGATTGCTATACCAACTCCTTGTCCCATCCATCATGATTCCCATGGATTAAACCATGAGAACCATGGTCCTCCTTTCCTTATTTAATATTTCCTTTCCTTTTCACAAAAATAAATTAGAATAAGATAATAGTGGTTTGAGTCATGACCGTACCCTTAGGGTAATGGTTTTGGATGATTGATTAGAAGTAGGTGACATGACGCTGATGTGGAGGGTAATGGTGATCATGAGGGTCATGACCACACCCAATAGCCTAACTAGTTCGTGATAGTAAAGTATAAGACCGTGAGGTATGGTGGGGCTTGGTTTGGGGTATGAGTTGACACGTGTAATTTCAAAACTCAATTCTCAAACCCATTTTGGATGGGGTATAGTGGGCGTGGCTTGGCTGGCGTGGCCAAGCCACATCAGCTTTTTTTTAATATATATATATATATATGTTTATAACCAAAAACTACATAAACATACAAAATAATTATTAAAATAAACATACAAAATAATTATCAAAATAAAAAACTATTTGTTGCATGTCACTGAAGGAGGACTTTCTCAAATATATTTTCCTATAAAGTTCTAAAATACACGAACAAAAGTTGTGAAGACTTTCTCTAGCTACACGTGCAGACATTTTTAAATAGTCATCCATAATGTCCGAACTATTGCCGTACGCTAATTGCCTAAGTGCGGCCGTGACCTTATGCCACGTACTAAATCCTAATTGCCCGGTTACATCGGGTTTTTGTTGGAAATAAACATACTTCTCCTCAAGATCTCTAGATATCCTTAAAAATAAGTTTCTACTCATACGAAAACGACGCCTAAACATTTTTGCATCATACTTAGGTTCCGCTGAGAAGTAATCGCTTACCAACAAATTATTAGCGGTGTGCCGTTCACGAGCGATGTACATTCTCCTCCGTTTAGGTTGTTGAGTCTCTTCCTCATCGTCTTCGTCTTCCACGATAGCTTTCACCACCGTCGCGATCGTTTGTAGAAATATTTCCGCCCCATCGTCAGATGATGATGACGATTCACTATAACTTGAAGAACTCATGGCAAGATTGTGTTTTATGTGTTTGATATTGTGTGAGAAAAATGTTAAATATGGTAAGGTATTTATAAAGGAATTTTTTTTAAACTAGCCCCCAACGGCTAGGCCAACGGCTAGTTTGAATTGGCCATTCACAGCCCGCCATGTCAGCTTGCTCCCCCGCCCCACGCCCGGCTTGAAACCCAAGCCCCAAGGGCCACGCCCCAACCCAAGCCCACCCAGGGTGGTGGCTTTGGGCGTTTTCCCCCAACCCAAGCCCCATACCCCATAGTCTAACGCGTGGAAAACAAACAATTCCCACTGCCACCATCATTCTGTCACGCGTGGAATGGCTGCAAAGTATAACGCGTGTAAAAATCAACGCGTGATGATTTGATTTTGTGAGAGGAATTGTTGGTTGGGGGGAAATTGTTGGGTGTGGTGGTGAGTGATGACCATTGCCACTAAAAAAAGTTGTGAGTGATGAAAAAATGGTTGATGACATGGCGGAACTTGATTGGCAGGGTATGGAGCCACGTCGGTCGTTTGGCAAGGCTGTCTCTTGGGGGCACTACTCATGCTTGTGAGTGATGGAATTCTATCACTAGTGACCACCCCCACTCCCATTACAACCCATGTAAAGGCACGTGAACCTTCTCAATTTTTAAGCGTATATTGAAGGCCCGGTAACTCAAAATCCCAAATTCATCGTTACATTGCTTGTTAGTAAATCGATTCCCTCGTTTGCTATAGTACCTTGAACCTTAAATTGTCGGCAACAACCATCAAACATGGATTTTTCTTTCTAGGGGCGGACCCAAGTAGGGGCAAGGGTAGGCGAGCGCCCCCTTAAATTCTTTTAGCGTATTTTGTAGGTAAAAATCCAAATCGCACCTTTTGAAAGTTTGGTTGAACCTCTCGTTTGCACCCCTCAGGAAATAATTCATGGGTCCGCCACTGTTTCTTTCACTTTCATATTATTAACAACCATCGTGTTCACTACAAAAAAGATCGCCATCAGGGACTGAAAATTCAGTCTCTAAAACTCCTAAATCAGTCCCTAATGGTTATTAGGGACTGATTTTGTCAGTCCCGAGTCAGTTCTAATTGCTTTGTCCTAGATACTTTCATTAGTAAGTAAAATTAAGTCCCGATTGTATGACACCAATAGGGTCTGACATTCAGCCTTCTATACACATAAAATCAGTCCTCAATCTATGTTGTCATACAACATCATTTCAGTCTCGAATAAATTTTGTCGGTAACTGAAAATCAGTCCTTGATACTAGGCCTTTCAGGGACTGAAAATCAGTACTTAAACCTTGTATATTTTGTCCCAAATACATTTAATTAGCTTCGGGTTCCATGACAATTCAGTCTCTAATAAGACGTTGTAGAGACTGAGAATTAGTCCCTGATAACATACCATTTCATTCCTTAATATATTTTATTAGGGACTGAAAAATAATCTTAGATGTCATCTTATTTAGTTTCGAGTATGTTTTTTAGGGACTGAAAATGTGTATCTTTTAAGAACTTTTTCAGTCTTGAATATGTTCTTTTAGAGATTGAGAATGAGTCCATGATAACATACCAATTTTAGTCTTCAATTTATCTTTTAGGGACTAAAAAATAAACTTAGATGTCATTATTTAGTCTCGAATATGCTTTTTTAGAGACTGAAATTTTGTATTTTTAAGAACTTTCACTACTACAGAAACGACCATTTGTGACCGTCAAAATGATCACAAAACGGTTACAAATGCCCTTTCGCGACCGCCTTGCGACCGATTTTGGTGGTCGGTAATCACCTTTGCGACTATTTTTTGCGATCGAATAGGTCTTGTGATCGATTTTCAACCAGAATTACTGTAGCAAAATAGCGACTAAATTGGCAACCGAATAGTTTCTACCACCGACATTGTGATCAAACTTTTAACAACCGAGCTTGCGACTGAACTTTTTGCGACGATTTTCGTAACCAAGTGTTACCAACAGCAATTGCGGCCAGGCATTTTTTACAAATTTTGCGACTGATCTGTTGGTAGCTAAATTTGTGATCAAATCAATTAACTACTGATTTTATAACCGCTTTAGCAACCACATTTCAATTCAAACTTGCAACCATGGTTCTGGTCAAACTAAATTTTGTGAAAATAGATAGAAAAAAATATTGATTATCTGATGTTTATAAATTCTAATACTAAAATCAATTTATTCTATAACATCACAAAATTGTAATGGTGTATAAAATTACTCAAATATTCAAAACTCATACGATGACCTCAAAATCAAACAAAGCTACATAACAAATTAATATATTATTGCCTAAAAATTTACAAGGTAGAAAGAAAGTAATGAACCAAAAACAACATTCATGAACATCTTTACATATGTCGCTACACGGTTGCCTGGATTTGCATTTCCTGAAACAGTTTATTTACCTGTCTGTTTTCATGGATACTTATGGTAGAAAACTGTAAGTGCAATCAACCACATATCAAATGATATGCAATAGTGGCATTTATGTCCTAGTATGTAAATGTAAACTTCCATATGGCCATTCAAGTTGTTGCATAGTATGTAAACCTGAAAATTTAATAGTTTACTCATCATAGTAGATTCAATATGTAAATGAATATACAAACTAATAAAAAAATGACAAGTATAGAAAGGCTGGATAGCAAGGATCGATTCAGTAGACCTGTAATGCCCATAAATTTAAAATCATTATTCTAGAAATAAAAAGAAGAATAGACCACTAGAAAACCCTAATTAAGACACCCAAGTAATTCTGCACAACCCCTGAAAATTTCAGAGCAATCAGAATCAGGATCAGGACCCCTAAAACTCAAGAGGGGGGGGGGGGGTAAACCTTAGTTGACGATTATCTACTTAAAACGTTGTCTAAATATAATTGGACCAAATTTCTGACCAATCAAGGCTTGTCAAATGACAAGTATAGAAAGGCTGGATAGCAAGGATCGATTCAGTAGACCTGTAATGCCCATAAATTTAAAATCATTATTCTAGAAATAAAAAGAATAATAGACCACTAGAAAACCCTAATTAAGACACCCAAGTAATTATGCACAACCCCTGAAAATTTCAGAGCAATCAGAATCAGGATCAGGACCCCTAAAACTCAAGGGGGGGGGGGTAAACCTTAGTTGACGATTATCTACTTAAAACGTTGTCTAAATATAATTGGACCAAATTTCTGACCAATCAAGGCTTGTCCCGTGAGGAGCAAGCAAAAGAATTTTCGGTGTCCCTTACGGACCGTAAGGGACCAGGCTTACGGTCCGTAAGCAGTGCCAAATTTGTGTATAAATAGCAGGCTTTGGGACTTGCTTCTGTGCACAAAAACGACGCTCAAATTCTCAATTGACGTCGAGTTATACTTCTTCCACTACCCAAACACACACACCTCGAAACGCTGCCGCAATCAGGGTAATAACTCGATTGCTATTACGATTCAACGTCCGATCGATTATAACTATCCAACGATTGTCTGAGTGCTGCTCAAATTGAGCTTCTACTTTGATTATTCGTCGTGATTTCAACTTGAATAGTTGAGTGCTGTTCGAATTCGGACTATGCTCTGTTATTCGTTGTGAATCCGATTGAATTATTAAGTATTGCACTTGATAATAATTGTGAGGGTTTGATCTCGTGAATTGACGTAAATGATGTATTAAGTTACTAACCTAGTTTGTGTGCATGTTATTTAAATTAGGTGAAAAGATTAATCAGTAGTCGAAACTCTGCCCATATAAATCTAAAATATTAGCACAAGGTAGCTTCACTTTGAAGTTTTTAAGGTACGGATCCTTACCCCACTCTTTATTGCTTCATATTCAAATTGTTATAAAACCACTAAATTACTATATCTGTTAAAAACTCCTCACGTCTTTGATTATTGATTCATTTGATAGTCCGTTCGATTCCTATCCTAATAATTTGATTTAGCTTTCATGTCATGCGATAGTATTATGTTATACTCATTATCGCATGTTTCAATATATGTTCCGTTTTGTCATGAAAATAAGTTTTATAAGTTATGTGAATAAGACCATTTGTACTCTGATACCTTGAGTATCGCTTCTCGTGGAGTGTCCCACGAGCATGTTGTTGCGGCATCGACATCATGTGCTCCATCCGTGACGGAGATATCAGTTCACGGCGTCTCTTTAGTACAAGTGTGGTACATAAGGCTATTAGGAGGCGTATGGATCGATCTTAGGATTTAAGTATAAGGAGGTGGATAACGGGTATGCCAATTCGCCATCTCATGTGATAATTATGCAGGAGTAGCTACCTGTGTATTGTCACGTTTTAAGTTTGCTCATGGGTACATCAGTAAGATATGATTATGAAATTATGTTCTTGCATCGTATCATTTTCGTATAAAGTTCCATCCGGATAAGATTTCATATAAAGCCTTATTTGTTATTTGAGCCTAAAATTCCGTACTGAGCATTCGGCTCATTCCGTAAACTTTTTGTATATACAGGTCCACAGGTTACTTTGGGAGGGGAAAAGAGAGAAGAATAAAGCCTAGGAATAAATCTGAAGATGTTAGTTAATTAAGACGAATATCTCCGCTTGTATATAAATCTTAATTTTAATACACGGTGTGGTTGTATCCTTATCAAATAAATAAATGGAATTATGACTTTTGTTTATGTTACCGTTATTGTGACACGTCAGCCCTTCCGGGTTGGGGTGTTACAAGACCCATACCTACATTTTCGATTTAACCATGTTCCTTGTTGCGGACAACAATCTTAAGATCAGAATCACATCATTGAATGCATTAAAAAGATGATGTCTCGAACACTCAAAAACATCAGAATCGGAATCAGTTGTACCTTCATAATACGAGGGTGTTGGGTCAAATTAAGAACGCTACAGAACTCTTCTTTGCGGTTAACAAGTCCAGAAGCTTTAAGAGAGCAAAATCCACAAAAAATATTGTACTAGTTTTCTAAAAACACCAAATTGCTAAGTTACCAGAGCAGCAATTTCTTGGGAAATAGAAGCAAAACCAAGATCAATTTTTGGGAGGCAAGTAAAGATGAAACGGTTTTGGAGATGAAAGATAAGAAAATATGAATCGTCAATTAAGAAGAAGCGAGAATAAAAGCAATGGGAGAAAGCGGGAATAAGTTTAAAAGAAAAAAGTGGGGCGGGAAATAGTAAAACGAGGGAAAACAGTTGAAGTACAAATTTCACGGAAAAAATCAAACTTATTTAATGAGATTTATTATAACAACATTAAATTAAACGTCGAATAAATTAAAAATATTATAAGTCATAGCATTGAACTTATAATGTAAAATTTTAATTATAAAAACACTAAGTAAATTAAAAAGCACTTCTAAATCAAAATAAGTTTAAGATAATTTATAAAGTATATGTTGTGTGTTTATTTATAATATATGTAAATTATATATATATATATATATATATAGGGAGGGGTTCATGCGAGAACCACCTTTATTGCGAGAACCGCGAGAACCAACGTGAACGAGTGGCAAATTTGTAAATAACCAAAAAAATTATAAAATTCCCGCTTATACGACACGGAATTGAAAACTGAAATTAATTAGGTTACATAATAAGATCTTGTGTCCGATAACTGCCATATCCAAACACAAAATCTCCCAAACACAAAATCTCCCCAATTAGTTCATTATCCCAAAAAAAACCTCACAAAATCAAGTCCGATTCTTACCGATTCTTAGCGACGATCACAACTTCGGCCCGTTCAACATCATCATTCGACATACGATCATCATGATCATCGTCGATATCGTCGGCCGGCACATCAACCGTGACATCAACCGTCTACTCGAAATTAGGGCAAAACGACCACATTCGAATCGAAATCAAGGAAAATCGATAAATCGGTGAGGTTTTTTTTTTTTTTTTTTCACGAAGAGATTTGCGAGTTCATACAAAGATTTGAATCCGTATATGATTATAGTCGATTCATAAATATATGATAGTGTGTTAGTTATGTGTTCGTTCAAGTAGATTGTTGCAGCAGACTATAGTTTTGGTAGATTCATATATTGTTGTAGCAGACTGTAGTTTTGGTAGATTCATACAGCAGACTGTAATTTTGGTAGATTCATATATATTGTTGTAGCAGACTGTTGTGCATAATTATGGTATGTGTTATGTAATATATATATATATGTATGCACATGTGCATAATAATGATTGCATAGATTGTATGCACATGTGCATATTTATGATTGCATAGATATATTTATGCACATGTGCATAATGTGATCTGAATAAAGTGTTATGATTGCATAGATTGTATGCACATGTGCATATGTGCATATTTATGATTGCATAGATATATTTATGCACCTGTGCATAATGTGGTATGAATAAAGTGCACAGTGTGATATGAATAAAGTGTGAAGTAATTCGTATTTTATTGTGTGCTATAGTGGTATGCACATATGCATAGGTTGACGTACTAAGTTTATCAGATTATGTTATTAAGGCATTGTTTGGTGGATTCATATCTGATTTGGTGTGTGTTATGCAATAATTATATGTATGCACACGTGCATATTTGTACAGATACGTTGATGCACATGTGAATAATGTAATAAAATATGTTTGTATTTTTGTAGCATAATATAGTTTTGATTCATGTATACGTATGCACTTGTGCATAATATGCATTGTAACCTAGATATATATCACTTCGTTTGCATATTGTTGACTCGTTTGCATATTTCATTTGCATATTGTTGATTTGTTTACATATTGTTGATTCGTTTGCATATTGATGATTATATTGTTGATTTTTGAGTATATTGCGCATTTAATCAGTAAATTCGGAATAAATAGGTTGGTTGTTTATAATGTTCGCATGTTATAAGGGTCTGGTTGGTTGCGATTGATTAGGTTAGCGGCTGTTGTGATTTGAAGGGTAGTTAAAAATTTAGTGTAGGTATATGGGCTGATGAATTTTGGCATAAAAACATGGTGTATAGTATATGTAATGTATTTTATGCACATGTGCGTACAGAACATAACTGATATGGGCTGATGAATTTTTGGCACAAAAATATGGTGTATAGTATATGTAATGTATTTTATGCACATGTGCATACAGAACATAATTGATGTAATTTATTGGGACGATTACAGCTCAACTATTTTTGAAACCTCACATGGAATGGCAACACGCGCATTTTTTATAAACACATTGGAGCATGGGCAATGGATCTCACAAAACGTGATAGATTGTTGGGCGGCTATTTTAATTACGAAGAGAAAAAATACAATACATCAGGGAAAAGGCGATTATGGTGTTATACGACAACTATCGTAAGTGTGTTATAATTAATGTTTAACAATCATATTTAGGATATTTATACTTGTGTGTGACATGTATTTATGTAATGTGCAGTCGGATTATGTGTTGAAAACGAAACAGACGGAACAACAGGCGTTTAAAATATTAACTTCACGCTTGAAGGAGGTTGTATAGAATGTCAGCAGGAATAAGTTTTAAAGAAAATGGAACGCCATCTAAAGTGGTAAGTCTATATTTGTTATATTAAATGTTATATTTGAAAATAAGGATATATGAATAGGACATGTAGTAACATTCAATATTATTATTTTTTGCAGAAAAATTACATGGTTGGGTATTTGAAGAATGTTAAACATCCAAGCGCGGCACGCATGGCAGCCGCGCCGTTGACGAAGAAAAAATTGGGATGGGCGGCGAGCGATAATTTCAACGATTGTGGCGTGTTTGCTATGAGGCACATGGAGATGTACAAAGGGAGTGATGTCGAGTTTGAATGCGGTTTTAGTACGCAAAAAAATATTCAAGACATGCAATTGCAAAGCCTGAGGATCAAGATTGCAACAAAACTGTTACTATCAGAGGCGAACGTGTACAAGGCAACGGTTATGTACCTCGCAAGAAAAGCAATACAAAATTTGGGAGATGAAAGAATGAGGAAATTGTTGGAAGAAGAGGGATCAAAACAAGAAAAATACTGGAACACTCTTAGCAAATGGAAGAATGGGGATAAAGTTTGAGGGTAGAAGTTCATGACACGTAGGTAGTATTTCTAGTTAATTAGTGATATTTGAACATTAAACTGATATGTTGGATTGTTTTGTTTGGTTAGGCATGTTAGATGGTTGTGTTAGGAAGGTAACAAGTTGGTACAGTTATGATGCATGTTACAGTTTTGGTTAGTTGTGGTTGGAATTAGATAATCATGTTACTAATATTTGTTGATTGATATATTGAGAAGTTGGAATATTAGCAAATTGGTAATGTGTATTGTACAAATTGTTATACTGGATGGGTGATATGGTGATCAATGTTTGGATTTATGGTTCATATAGTTTGTTGTTTATGCACAAGTGAATTAATATGGTGAATTAATATGGTTACAGTAACAAGTTCCTATTGTTTGTTGTATATGCACATGTGCAATAATATGGTTAAATGACCATATGCACATGTGCATATGGTGATATAAATGCATGTTATTAGTTATAAATTTACATGTTTGTTAAAATATGGCAAGTTAAGTGATCCGTATGCACAAGTGCATACAATGTTATTAGTTATAAATGTATATGTTTGTTTAAATATGGAATGTTAAGTTGATTAATAAGTTAAATGACCCGTATGCACACGTGCATATAGTGTTATTAGTTATAAATTTATATGTTTGTTAAAGTATGGCATGTTACTTTGATTAGTAAGTTAAGTGACCCATATGTACATGTGCATACAGTATGTGCATGAAGTGATAAAACACACAGATTAAAGGTTAAGTTTGTATATGTATTACAATTGGTTATAGTTAACATATGGTGTTAAATTCGTATTAGTAACATGTATAATCATAAAAGTAACATGTATAATGTTAAAAACTATTATATTGATAAACAGGTGGTTTAAAAAAAAACGTAAAATACAACTTATAAACACATATGCACATGTGCATATGACAAGTAGGTGGTTTTAAAAAAACGTAAAATACAACTTATAAACACATATGCACATGTGCATATGACAAGTTAATCATCAATGTCAATACTGTAAGTTAAATGGGTACTAATAAAAAATAAACAAAAAAAAACATTGGTAGTCAGGGGGGATCGGGAGTATAGCAGCGATAGCAGCAACACGTTTAGCTGCTCATGTAGCAAGTTTGGTAGCATTGACTTTCTTCACAGTCGCGCGAATCATGTGTACGTATATTCATTGCTCATTGCAGGATTGTTCGAGATATTTTTTGTTATTTGATGTACCGATAGGAGTGGAAAACGCCAGATTTTGTAGCATATGTGTTGTACATCATGGTAACATCATCCCAACTGTTAAACGTACCATTTTTCATTAGGAATGTATTGAGTATCAACATCGGGTGTCCAATATGGTGGGCCGTTAGGTGTAGAATGTACAGCAGTCGTAATTGTTCCTGTAATTGTTCCTGTATACATAAAAAGAAAAACATATAACATTGTAATTAATAAGGTATATGGTGTGTGTACGCATGATGTATGTTTGTTGACAGTTATTTGGGGATGAGTGTGGGGTGTTGGTAATGTGATGCACATGTGCATATCTATATGCTGATGGTTAACAGTTTCTTTGTGATGATTACAGAGTGTTGTCAACATAATGCATATATGTAGGTGTGTAATATACGAAAACACAAGTAATGACTGTAAAAAAAACATTGATTTGTTTAATGCTTATTAGCGATGAGAATTGGGTGTTGGTAATGTGATGCATAATTATGTATTGTTGGTTAACAATTTATTTGTGATGATTACGGAGTGTTGGCAACATAATGCACATGTGCAGGATTACGTATGTATGAAAATAGAAGTAATGTCTGTAAAAAACATCGATTTGTTTAATGTTTTAATGATAAAAAAGAAAAAGATAATAACTAAATATGGATTACGGGGTGTTTGCAACATAATGCACATGTGCATGATTATGGTATGAGTGTAAATATAAGTGATTTACTTAAGGAGAGAATAATGAAGCATATGTAAGCTATTGAAACACGTATAAATGTATAATACCCTTATTTTCAAAACGTATGAATTGCAACTGTTGCAGATCTAAATTTGTAGTTGCCGTTGCGATTGATGTTGAAGTGGTGACACAAGATTGAGTGTTGGATACGATGGCACTGTCTGTTCTAAACACAGATTCAAGGGTTTGAATATCGAAGGTATGAAGATTGTGTCGACTATCAACTGAATTAGACCTAAATTTGTTACTGTCTGCAAATGGACCAGCAGATGGAAGAGGATCAGCAGATGGATGAGGATCGATATGTGATGAATCGGAAGATGACATAACTGTATCAAATGGAGTACATCGCTGATGGATTTATCGTCTGAGAAGTTGTCACTGTTGTGGTGGGGGTGATGTCTTAGTGTCGATTAGGTTACCGTGGATGCCGCCGTGTATGCCGCCGTGAACGGTGGTCAAACCATGTTAGGTCTCGTCGTCACTAACATGATCAGTGGTAGAGAGAAATCATGATTAGTGGTAGAGATAACAGAGTGATAGAGAGAACAGGTAGAGAGAACAGAGTGGTAGAGATAACAGTGATGAAGAAAAGATCTATGCGTGTTATAAGAATCATGATATATTTACAAAATTGCCATGTGTTCACATTGGTTCTCGCGGTTCTCGCAATAAGAGGTGGTTCTCGCATGATCTTCTCCCTATATATATATATATATATATATATATATATATATATATATATATATATATATATATATATATAGGGTGTGGTTCTAGAGTGAACACTAGTGTATTTGCGAACTGAGTGAACAAATCCTGGCTATTGATCTACACACGTGTATGGCCAGGATCTCACCATCAAATCGTAAAATACACTAGTGTATTTCAACATCAAATGCCATTGATCTACACACGTGTATGGCTAGGATTAGTTCACTCAGTTCGCAAGTTACACTAGTATTCACTCTTGAATCTAATCCTATATATATAAAGAATTAAAGATCATAAATAATGTATGTAAATTATAAAAAGTTAAGATATTATAAGTATATAAAGAATTAGAGATCATAAATAATGTATTTTAAAAGTGTATCGATTAATATGTGAGCCTTGGAACGGTAAGGTTACTGTCATTTGGCTCAAACATCAAGGGTTTGGGTCGTGGATATAGCCACTTACATAAATACAGGATAAGGAAGCGTAAATGATACTCGACACCCCTTAGACCCCACATATGTGTATGGTTCTCCAAAAAGCTCATGGCTTGGAGCTCACTCGGATTTAACTCTGTAAACGCTCGCTCAATATGGCTCAGCATGAAACTAAGTCAAGCCAACTTAACTCGGTTCAAAAGCGAGTGAAGCTTTGCTCGGTTTGTAACAAGCCTAAGTGGGCCGATTTGGCCCGCTTGTTAGCTCGGATTGTTTTACCTTTAATATATATTATTTCTATATACATATAATATATTATAAGAATTTGGTTATTATCTGCAGGTATTTAGATTTGTAATAGAAATCTATGTCATATTTGCGGGTTGACTAGAATGGAAATGAATCTATATCCTGATTCGTTGAAATTTGAAACTTAATTTGTATTTGGTAGAACTTAATTATGTTGAACCTATTTTAGATATGTCCTTTTAAACCACTAAATGATATTTTGAAATATTGAATTTTGAAAGCTATGCATTATGTAATGCCCATAAATTTAAAATCATTATTCTAGAAATAAAAAGAATAATAGACCACTAGAAAACCCTAATTAAGACACCCAAGTAATTCTGCACAACCCCTGAAAATTTCAGAGCAATCAGAATCAGGATCAGGACCCCTAAAACTCAGGGGGGGGGGTAAACCTTAGTTGACGATTATCTACTTAAAACGTTGTCTAAATATAATTGGACCAAATTTCTGACCAATCAAGGCTTGTCCCGTGAGGAGCAAGCAAAAGAATTTTCGGTGTCCCTTACGGACCGTAAGGGACCAGGCTTACGGTCCGTAAGCAGTGCCAAATTTGTGTATAAATAGCAGGCTTTGGGACTTGCTTCTGTGCACAAAAACGACGCTCAAATTCTCAATTGACGTCGAGTTATACTTCTTCCACTACCCAAACACACACACCTCGAAACGCTGCCGCAATTAGGGTAATAACTCGATCGCTATTACGATTCAACGTCCGATCGATTATAACTATCCAACGATTGTCTGAGTGCTGCTCAAATTGAGCTTCTACTTTGATTATTCGTCGTGATTTCAACTTGAATACTTGAGTGCTGTTCGAATTCGGACTATGCTCTGTTATTCGTTGTGAATCCGATTGAATTATTAAGTATTGCACTTGATAATAATTGTGAGGGTTTGATCTCGTGAATTGACTTAAATGCTATATTAAGTTACTAACCTAGTTTGTGTGCATGTTATTTAAATTAGGTGAAAAGATTAATCAGTAGTCGAAACTCTGCCCATATAAATCTAAA
This sequence comes from Helianthus annuus, assembly GCF_002127325.2. Lineage (NCBI taxonomy): Eukaryota > Viridiplantae > Streptophyta > Magnoliopsida > Asterales > Asteraceae > Helianthus > Helianthus annuus. The sequence continues at coordinate 19,868,841 of NC_035436.2, read as the reverse complement.
ATATTAGCACAAGGTAGCTTCACTTTGAAGTTATTAAGGTACGGATCCTTACCCCACTCTTTATTGCTTCATATTCAAATTGTTATAAAACCACTAAATTACTATATCTGTTAAAAACTCCTCAAGTCTTTGATTATCGATTCATTTGACAGTCCGTTCGATTCCTATCCTAATCATTTGATTTAGCTTTCATGTCATGCGATAGTATTATGTTATACTCATTATCGCATGTTTCAATATATGTTCCGTTTTGTCATGAAAATAAGTTTTATAAGTTATGTGAATAAGACCATTTGTACTCTTATACCCTGAGTATCGCTTCTCGTGGAGTGTCCCTCGAGCATGTTGTTGCGGCATCGACATCATGTGCTCCATCCGTGACGGAGAGATCAGTTCACGGCGTCTCTTAAGTACAAGTATGGTACATAAGGCTATTAGGAGGCGTATGGATCGATCCTAGGATTTAAGTATAAGGAGGTGGATAACGGGTATGCCAATTCGCCATCTCATGTGATAATTATGCAGGAGTAGCTACCTGTGTATTGTCACGTTTTAAGTTTGCTCATGGGTACATCCGTAAGATATGATTATGAAATTATGTTCTTGCATCGTATCATTTTCGCATAAAGTTCCATCCGGATAAGATTTCATATAAAGCCTTATTTGTTATTTGAGCCTAAAATTCCGTACTGAGCGTTCGGCTCATTCCGTAAACTTTTTGTATATACAGGTCCACAGGTTACTTTGGGAGGGGAAAAGAGAGAAGAATAAAGCCTAGGAATAAATCTGAAGATGTTAGTTAATTAAGACGAATATCTCCGCTTGTATATAAATCTTAATTTTAATAGTCGTGTGGTTGTATCCTTATCAAATAAATAAATGGAATTATGACTTTTGTTTATGTTACCGTTATTGTGACGCGTCAGCCCTTCCGGGTTGGGGTGTTACAGCTATGGTATCAGAGCAAAGGCTCTTTCCTGTAGAAAACTTGAAGATAGTAATTAAGACCTGTGAGGAATGAGTAGATATCTATGATAGGATTCAACTTGATCTCTTATTTGGTTTAACTCCTATGTCTATTCTTATAGATGCCTCCTCGTCGTCCGCCACGTAGGAGTACTCGTACTAACCATGAACGTAACAACACTTCTTCGAATGAGACTCCAGTTGGTCCAAACATAATTAATGCTATCAACCAGGCTGTTGCTGGGTTGCTTCCAAACCTTGTTGCTCAAACAGCTGAGGCCGTTATTCAACAAACCCGTCATCCAGAACGCACTAACACTAATCCAACCTCTGGTGGTGAAACTCGTGAGAATACCACGAACAATATTACTTATAGTATAGACATATGGATTAGTAAATTCCAAAAACAAAAGCCGAAATCCTTTAGTCACGCTACTAATCCAGTCGAAGCAAGAAACTGGATAGCTCATGCTGAAAAGATCTTCGGAGTTCTTGGAGTTCCGGAGCAATACAAAGTTAGACTGGCTACCTACAAATTTGAAGATGACGCACAAACTTGGTGGGAAGGATATAAGCAAGTCAAAGGAGGGGATGATTTTGACGCTAATCTTTCATGGGTCGACTTTCGTAATATCTTTTACGATAAGTATTTTTCGACCGCTGATAAAGAAGCTTATATCAGGGAGTATGCAATAATTCGACAAGGGAGTGATGAACCAGCCTCTGATTTCATTGCTCAATTTTCAAGGTTGGCTAGTATTGTAGGAGATGTTGCAGGATCAGCAGAAGTCCAGGCAGAAAAATGCAAGTGGGCAGTTAATGATCGAATTCGGAAGTCGATCATGTACATGAAATTTAAGGATATCACCGAAGTTGCTGATGCAATCAAAACTTTTGAATTCGAAAGGAAAGAATTCCTATCTCGAACAGGGGATAATAAGAAGAGAAATAGGGAAGGCCAATTTAAGCAAGAAATCGGCCAATCATCCACTACGCCACAGCATCAAGATCGTAAAGTGCAAGGAAATCAAAACTTTGGAAATCAAGCACGTCCATGGCAACCTAGATTTCAAAACCCGAGGCCTGCTCAAAACCAGGTTCAGTTGTATGCAGAACCTATTAGAGCTCAACCACTGAATCAACAAGTAAACCCGAATCAGATTACATATCCTCTATGTAATACTTGTGGTAAGAGACATCAGGGCGTATGTCACCGAAGTACAGGAGCATGCTTTAGATGTGGCCAAACTGGACACATGATCAAGGAATGTCCTAAGAAAGATACTAAGAAGAATAATCAACCCAATGTTGGAGGAAGAGTTTTCGCACTTTCTGCTACTGACGCTGCTAATGTTCCAGGTACTGTATCTGGAACCCTTCAGATTGGTGAACGTAGTATCTATGTGTTATTCGATACAGGAGCGACCCATTCTTTAGTATCCCACTCATTTACTAAGTATCTTCCGATAAGACCAACTCTCTTAAATCATACTTTAACCATTTCCACTCCCATGGAAACTTCATCCGTAATCACTTACGTATATAAAGATTGTCCGATCTGTATTGAATCTATTGTGTGTAAGGCAGACCTATTTCCTATACATACGTGTGTCTTTGATGTTATTCTAGGAATAGATTGGTTATCTCGACATCACGTAACTATAGATTGTCATTCTCGCCGTGTTATTTTCGGTGATCTTCATCATCCTGATATTATATATCAGGGAACTCAAGCTCATAAATCTCTTAAAATCATCTCTGTGCTTAAGGATCGAAAATCCATATCAAACGGCTGTGCTGGATTCCTAGCATCGATCAAGGATACTTCTGCTAGTATTAAGAGTATCGATAGCCACTCCGTTGTTCGTGAATATCCTGATGTATTTCCGGATGAACTCCTGGGATTACCACCCGATCGTCAGTTAGAATTCACCATCGACTTGATCCCTGGTGCCGAACCTATTTCTAAAGCTCCATACCGTATGGCCCCGATGGAACTGAAGGAGTTGAAGGAACAATTGCAAGAATTGTTAGATCTAGGATTCATAAGACCCAGTGTTTCACCTTGGGGTGCTTCGGTCTTATTTGTGAAGAAGAAAGACGGTAGTATGCGTTTATGTATTGACTACCGAGAGCTGAACAAGATTACTATTCGTAATCAGTATCCTCTACCTCGCATTGATGACCTCTTTGATCAACTTCAGGGGGCTCGGTTCTTCTCAAAAATCGACCTGAGGTATGGGTACCATCAGCTAAAGGTCAAGAATGATGATGTTCCCAAGACCGCCTTTCGTACTCGATATGATCATTACGAATTTTTGGTTATGCACTTATGCCCTTTGGGCTAACTAATGCACCCGCAGTCTTCATGGATTTGATGAATCGCGTATTTCACCAATTCCTAGACAAATTCGTTATTGTCTTTATCGATGACATTCTGGTGTATTCTAAGAGTCGCGAAGAGCATGAAGCACATCTACATGTAGTACTTGGAACCTTGCGGCATGAGAAATTGTATGCGAAGTTTTCCAAATGTGACTTTTGGCTTAGCCAGGTGTCATTCCTAGGTCATGTCATATCAGTAGAGGGAATTATGGTAGACCCAACAAAGGTTGAAGCTATTACAAAGTGGCCAAGACCCACTTATGTTACCGAAATACGAAGTTTCTTGGGTCTTGCTGGCTATTACCGAAGATTTGTTGAAAGATTCTCGGTAATTGCTTTACCACTCACAAAACTCCTAAGGAAAGGGGTGAAATATTCATGGAATAAGGAACAAGAGAAAAGCTTTGAAGAATTAAAGAAACGACTCGTATCCTCTCCGATACTCGCTCTCCCTTCTGGATCAGGAGGTTACCAAGTCTACAGTGATGCCTCAAAGAAAGGATTAGGTTGTGTGCTAATGCAACATGGGAAGGTTATCGCTTATGCCTACTGTCAGTTGAAGCCTTATGAAGTTAACTATCCTACACATGATTTAGAACTAGCCGTAGTCGTCTTTGCATCTAAGATTTGGCGACATTATCTGTATGGTGAAAGTTGTGACATCTTTACCGACCACAAGAGCCTCAAGTATATATTTACACAGAAGGAGCTAAATACGAGGCAAAGAAGGTGGTTAGAACTTTTAAAAGATTATGACGCAAATATTCAATACCATCCAGGCAAAGCCAATGTTGTAGCTGACGCATTAAGCCGAAAGAATTCCGGGACTATATCTTGCCTACAAATTCAACCTCATATTAGGAGGGATCTCGAAAGGATGGACATTTGGCTTCAGGTTGGTAAATCTGATGGATATCTAGCTAGAATGCAGATTGAACCCGACCTCATATCCCGGATCAAAGATGCACAAAAGCAATGTCACACCCCCAAAATCCACCTGCGGAGTATCACCGCTTGGGAGCGTGACTGACCAGGATCAAGCCACCAATCATATCGAACATGTAATTAATATCAAGTATAATAAATGTAAACCAATCATTCAATACGATAGGTGTTCAAAACATAATCATAGTTTCATAGTATAGCGGAAGCATAAGTATGAAAACCCAGTTGTGTAACATAAGTTCAAATGTTTAAATGATTTAACATGGCATCCACGATCCATGCTCCACAACGACCTGCTCCTCCCTGTGCAAGCTCCATGTATCTAACGACCTGCAAGGCATGTAACAGAGGATCAACAACTAGTTGAGCGAGTTCACATTTTACAGTTCAGTAATAGTATAGTGTGCGTAGTAGTATGTTCGTTCGTTATATCATGTATCGTATTAGTTTCCATTGCGGCCTCCCAGGCAGGTATGCGAAGATATTAGGGGATGTTCATCCCGAGTATTCTAGACTAGGTTTAGCTGTATCGCGGCCTCCCAGGCAGGTGTGCGAAGATTAGTAAATTTCAGTTCGCGGCCTTCCAAAGGCAGGTGTGCGAAGTCAGTCATAATATCGCGGCCAACCCTTGGCAGGTGTGCGAAGATCAGTTCAATAAGTGTTACTAGTCTAGTCGTGTTCTTATCGTTAGGTTCTATCAACTGAGTACGTACAATAAAGTAATCCAATCCCATTCCCACCCTGGGAACCCCATGCCTTGGCTGTGTGAACTCACCTTGGTTTGCTCGGTATGCTAGGTTATGCACTCACAAGTAATCAGTCAAGTCCTATTGTATGCACGTGTAATAAATCAGTTTTTCGTTCATAACAAATCTTGCACACAAATCTAATGTCACATTGTGTTTGGCAATTATTCATCATGCGGCATTTAAGTAGTCAGTCAAAATCCATATAGTTTCATACTTGACAGAATAATCAGGCAGTTAACATGCTCTACCAGGTAAACACATTAACCAGGGTTTCAGGCATATCTTAACGGATGAAATCATGAATTAACATACAACGCATGGCCTCATATTAATCAAACGCAAAATTGACAGTAATATGTAATTATATATACAGAAGCATGCAATCAGCTTTATTACAGTTGTTTGCCATCACACATAACACTTATTCACCTATTCACGCATATGAATTCAATAACTTGAACAACGCAATCCTCGTAATAAACTTTGGACTCCTTGCAACATTTAAAAGGTCGGATAGAAGCTTGAGGATTAAAGTTCGGACATTATATACCCATGCTAAAAGCTCAAACACACATGAAAAGGTCGGACAACATCATTGAGATAAGAAGTTCGGACCATGGGGTATAATAAAACCCGGACATCACAAGGTGGGAGTTAAAGTCGGACCATGGGGTAGGGGTTAAAACTCGTCCAGCCTCCCCTATAAGTAGAAACTCTTTGATTAAAAGTCGGACCCCATTTGATTAACGAAAAGTCGGACGTCGGACAACTCTTTATTACACAAAAGTCTTGACTATCTAATACAATGCATTCACTTGGTTCTCTATCACTATTGGGCCGAAGCCACAGCCAATGGCTTTCGGTCAACAACCGCCCACCCCACTAATCATATGATTAACTATTTGGCTGCACTTTATGCAAAAATCATCGAATTTGTCAAAGAGAGTTATAAAGTGGCCGACAATTTACATATTGAATGCACTGCACAATTACTTTTGATATGATTTAGTATTTTTAGTGTGCCTCTATTTTTTTGATTAGACCAACATTGGTTCAGCCAACATCTCAACCAAATGGGCATTCAACAATTTGGAGATCACCACGTGCGGCCCCACTCACATGTTCTTAATTCTTGATGTAATATTATGATTAGACCACACAAGCATGACAAAAAATTAGACCAGTTGTCGGTTTCAACACCATCAACAACAACATACAATGCATTTCATGGCCGACAACTTTAACCACCTCTAGAGTTTTATTGGACCAATTATATGCCACCATGTTAATCATCCAATCACTAATAACATCATCATACAAATTGGCAGCCTATAAACAAATAAACATGTGAATGTTATGGCCGACAAGGGTAGATAGATTCATGTTGCTATTTGACCAACATTAATCCTTTTGCAATTCTATTCAATTCACAATCAAACCACATAACAATTAACACATGGAATCATAACGATTTTAATACATAACAATAGTTGATTACTAACCTACGCAGGAGAAACAATAACCCAGTCGATGCAAGAAGGCTTCAAGGGTTTGACTATTGCCGTCGTAAGGTGGGAGGTGAGTAGGGTTTGGTAACTGATCATGTACGCTAAATACGTAACTAGTATGATGTTGGGCCCTAACTTGGCTTTGGCGAAAACTGGGCTTGGCGAAATCAACTGATTTCGTCGAGTGGGGTGGTTTTTCGGGTGAAGGGTTCAACATTTGTTTACTATATAAAATATATAGTATTAATACAGATACACCTCCACGTAGGTGGGTGTTTCGAGTCATATATATTACACAGTGGGTGTTTCGGGTATTATACAAAGTTCCATTTTAACTAATTACAACATATTATTAGAACATACTATTAATACCAAACATGATATTAATATAAAACATGAACATACACACTTACCAAGCATATCATACAAATATATAAACCACACTTTGTAAGCAAGTATTAGGTCAAATAGAGACCTTGAAAACTCGGGTTGTCACATTATCCCAACTTGAAAGAAATTTCGTCCCGAAATTTGGTACGCACTCACTGAGGAAGCTAGGTAAGCTGTATTGTTCACTGGTTTTCCTGGGGTGTCACATCATCCCCCCGTTGATTTGGAATTTCGTCCCGAAATTCAGTAGTAGTAGCTTCAGCCTTAGTAGTGGTTGCATTGGTTCCGAATAACTGGGGGTACTTTTCTGTCATCTGGTCTTCGCGTTCCCAGGTGTACTCTGGGCCACGTTTGGAGTTCCAACGAACTCGGACAAGAGGGATTCTCCTGTGTTTGGGGACCTTAACATCCCGGTCCGTGATTTCAACTGGTTCCTCGACGAACTGCAACCGCTCGTCGATAGTGAGTTCCTTAAAAAGGAACTATGAGGGTCTCATCTGACAGGCACTTCTTCAGATTCGACACGTGAAATACATTGTGAACTGCACCGAGTTCAGCTGGTAGGTTCAGTCTGTAGGCTACTGGGCCTATTCTTTCAGTGATTTCGAATGGTCCAACATACCGTGGATTGAGTTTGTCTCGTTTACCAAATCGAACCACACCCTTCCAGGGTGAGACTTTAGGTAAAACCCGGTCCCCGACCTGAAATTCTAATGGCTTCCTACGCTTATCCGCGTAGGTTTTCTGACGGTCGTGTGCTGCCGCCATGCGTTGTCGTATTTGTGCAATCTTTTCTGTGGCGTCCACTACAATCTCTGGACCCGTAATCTGACTATCCCCCACATCTGCCCAACAGAGAGGTGACCGGCATTTACGCCCGTACAATGCCTCGAATGGAGCGGCTTGTATGCTGGAGTGATAGCTGTTATTGTATGAGAACTCCACCAGAGGGAGGTGCTTTTCCCAGCCGTTGCCGAAATCGATAACACACGCCCGAAGCATGTCATCAAGAGTTTGGATTGTTCGCTCAGACTGCCCCTCCGTCTGAGGATGATACGCTGTGCTCATGTCTAACCGTGAGCCGAAAGATTTGTGCATCGCTTGCCATAGTTCTGACGTGAATCGTGCATCCCGATCCGAAATGATGGAGGTGGGCACCCCGTGCCTCGAAACAACTACTTTAAGATAGATGTCTGCGAGAGTGGAGAACTTATCCGTTTCCTTTATAGCCAGGAAGTGTGCAGATTTGGTGAGTCGATCCACGATCACCCATATAGTATCATTCCCACACTGGGATCTGGGTAGGCCTGTAACAAAATCCATGGAAATCTCTTCCCATTTCCACTGTGGTATCCTGGGTTGTTGAAGTAGGCCCGCTGGTTTCTGATACTCCACTTTGACTTTTGCACATGTCAAACACTTGCCAACGTAAGTAGCGATGTGGGCCTTCATACTAGGCCACCAATATGCCGTTCTGATGTCGTGGTACATTTTATTTGACCCTGGATGTACCGAGTAGCGAGACTTGTGAGCTTCGTCCATTACAAGCTCTCTCAAGCCGCCATAAAGTGGGACCCAAATACGCCCCGTTACATAGTAGGCGCCGTCTTCCTTTTGTTCCATTCGTTGCCTTGAACCGCGTAAGGCTTCAGCCATGACGTTTTCGGGTTTCAATGCTTCTATCTGAGCAGCTCGTATCTGTGCAGGAAGACTGGACTGAATAGTAAGCTGTAGCGCTCGCACGCGCTTAGGTAGGGTATCCTTTCGACTGAGGGCGTCGGCCACAACATTGGCCTTGCCTGGATGATACTTGATAGCGCATTCGTAGTCGTTCAGTAGTTCAACCCATCTCCGTTGACGCATGTTCAAATCCTTTTGCTTAAGAATATGCTCGAGACTCCTGTGATCGGTGTAAATCGTGCACCTGGTACCGTACAGGTAGTGTCGCCATATCTTAAGCGCGAAAACAACAACTCCCAGCTCAAAATCGTGCGTCGTGTAGTTCCGTTCATGAATATTGAGTTGTCGCGAAGCGTAGGCAATAACTTTATCCCGCTGCATCAATACACAACCAAGCCCCTGTATCGATGCGTCACAATAGACCACGAAATCTTCCGTGCCCTCTGGCAATGAGAGAATAGGCGCGCTGCAAAGCCTATCCTTTAGGTATTGAAAAGCGGTCTTTTGGGAATCTCCTCAACGGTAGGTGACACCTTTCTGTGTCAGCATAGTAAGCGGCTGCGCGATCTTCGAAAAGTCTTTAATGAATCGTCTGTAATACCCCGCCAAACCCAAGAATTGGCGTATTTCCGTCGGTGTACGCGGTGCAGACCAGTTCCTGATCGAATCTACCTTGGATGGATCGACATGAATCCCATCCCTGTTCACCACATGGCCTAAGAAGTGGACTTCACGAAGCCAGAAGTCGCATTTTGAAAACTTTGCGTACAGTTGCTCCTTTCGAAGAAGTTCCAAAATAAGATGTAAGTGCTGCTCGTGCTCCTCCTGACTCTTGGAGTAGATCAGAATGTCGTCGATGAATACAATGACAAACTTGTCAAGATAGGGTTTGCACACCCTGTTCATAAGATCCATGAAGACTGTAGGCGCGTTCGTAAGCCCGAATGGCATGACAAGAAACTGGTAGTGACCGTAGCGAGTTCTGAAAGCGGTTTTAGAGACGTCCTCATCCCGGACTCTCAGCTGATGATACCCTGGCCTCAAGTCTATCTTGGAGTAGTAACTCGACCCCTGCAACTGGTCAAATAAGTCGTCTATACGCGGAAGAGGATAACGGTTCTTCACCGTCACCTTGTTCAGTTCACGGTAGTCGATGCACATCCTGAAAGTGTCATCCTTCTTTTTCACGAAGAGTACTGGAGCTCCCCAAGGCGATGAGCTTGGACGGATAAAGCCCTTTTCCAAGAGCTCTTGTAGCTGCTTCGACAGTTCTTCCAATTCGGTTGGAGCTAAACGATACGGTGCGCGGGCTATTGGTGCTGCTCCAAGAGCTAACTCAATCTGAAACTCGACTTGGCGATGAGGCGGTAAACCGGGTAAATCTTCAGGAAACACTTGAGGAAAGTCACGTACAACTGGAATATTCTCCAGCTTCTTTTCCTTTGCTGATGCGTCAGTGACAAGTGCCAGAATGGCGGTGTGCCCCTTCCGTAAACATTTCTGCGCCTTTAAGGAAGAGGTGATGCCAACCACAGCACCACTCTTTTCGCCTTGAACTTCGAGAGGTTCTTGACCAGAACGAGGAATGCGAACAATCTTTTCTTTGCATAGGATTTCTGTTTGCTGTTGCTGCTGGAGATTCTGATTTTTGCAGGCCGTGGACTCCTGAATCCTAAGCTTCATGGCCCATCTTGAGACACCTATGGCAACGTCCCTCGTTGCACTAACCACCGTGGTGTCTGTTGCATTAGTTACACGTTGGGTGAATTCCCCGATATTCACCCTGCCCCTGACCACCAGAAGTTGGCTGACTCGGCTCTGGTGATCACTATTCTTGCGCTGTTGCTGTGCTTGAGACTGAACGGTAGCTGAACCCTTGCTGGAATACCCATCCCATTTCCGCTTGTTGTCACTAGGAGTAGCGGGAGTAGCAGAAGTGATAGCGGTAGTAATAGTGCTGATACAACTAGGCAGCCCGTTCTGTTCCACTGCCTGATCCGTGAGGCGATGAGCAAGACACTGAATGTCTTGGATATTGTCGAGGTTAGCCGATGTAGCATGGCTCTGAATCTCTGAGGCTAGACCCTTGAGGTACAATTCAATACGCTTGCTTGAAGGGTCCACCATGGTTGGACACAAGATGGCCAGTTCGTTCGACTGTTTCGTATAAGCTTCAGTTTCTGACCCCGTCATTTTCAAATGGTAAAGCTCCACGTCCAACTTGTGGATGTCGTCACGCGTGCCGTATTCCCTTTTTAATAAGTTCCTTAAAATCGTTCCAAGGGGTGGCGTTAGCAGCTGCCTGTGACACTCGAGGTTTTTCCGAACGATCACCTTGTAATATTTTGTGTATATGATTATTATTAAATGAAAACGTGATCCTTTGTGCATTTTATGTGTTGTATGTATTATATATGTAGTATAGATATATAATAGAGCCGAGACCACGACCCGAGACCATGACTCGCAACCGGGCGGTTGCGAGTGGGCCACTCGGTCTCGAGTGGGCCGTTGAGCCGAAACCGGTTTGGGCCGAAACCCCCAAGCCCAACCCGAAACATCCCCTTGTATATATATCCCACCTTTCCCCCACTTCTTCCATTTTACACACACAAACACTCCTCAAACTCTCTCAACTAGAAACCCTCAACAACACACCCCAATCCCTTCCTATTTTCGGTTCAAGCAAAGATCCCGGACAAGAAACTCGGTCAAGACTATCACTCGGACATTCCATCTTCTTGGTTCTCTTTTCTTTGTTTTCGGCTCCTCCTCTCATAACCGGTTAGTGCTATCTTGTGGGTTATCTTTTGTGTATAAGATGTATGTATGTTGTATGAACTAAGAAATGGTTGGTTAGTAGTTTATGCATGATTATTAGGATGTTTTGCAAAGTTTGTGAATATGTGTTAACATGACTAAAAATGACATGATATTGGTAGTTTACAAGTGTTCATAGCCAACTACACTATGCTTCTTTGTTTCTTGCAAGAATGATGATGTTTAGCATAAGATTTTCGGCTATAATGTATGTTTTCTTGTTTAGCATCAAGATCTTGTTAAATGTGTGATTTTCGGTTCATAAATATGTGTTTATATTGGCATGAAAACCCTAGAAAAATATGAAGATAGGATGAACTTGTTTGAATATGGCTTGAAGATGTAAAAATGGCAAAGTTTGATCTATCTTTACTAGTATTCAGCTTTGGCAAAGTGTTAGTGAAACCTTATTGGTAGTTTCCTAAAATGGGCCTGAATTCTTGGTACAAAAGGGACTGATGCACCTGCATCATCACGTGTACATGAAAGTGACAGGTTACGACTCGCAACGACAGCCTTCCGACTCGAAACCGCACCGTTGCGACTCGCAACCAAAGCATGACAAGTCGAAACCACGTGATTGCGACTCGAGACTACGTCGGTTGCGACTCGCAACCACAGCATGATGACTCGAGACCACGGTTACGACTCGCAACCACAACGTGACAAGCCGAAACCACCTGGTTGCGACTCGAGACCAGCTGGTTGCGAGTGGGCTGTTCATCTTGGTTACTGGGCCCATATGTGTTTAACTTGGACTATCTGTTGACTGGATTATGTGTTGCTGTTGACTGCTTAATTACTTAGGCCGGCCCAGTAACCCACTGTTTACTTATATGCTTGATACGTGTTAGTTATGTGCCTATATGTGTTTTACGTGAATGCTTGTACTCCGAACCTGACCTATACCGGTAACCATGTTAGGACGTGGTGACCAACGTGATTGACAAGTAACCTTAACCTACCGAGCAACCCAAGGTGAGTTCACAACTTAAAAGCATGCGTCCCGGTGGTTTGGGACACGAGACTAACAACCCTATCCCCTGGTAAAAGGGGATACCATTTACATACCTTCCCTAGTCATTGGGAACAAAACTTACTTTTCCTTCCCGGGTATTGGGAAACCTTTTGGTTAATTACTGTTTATACGGATTGCAACTAACGGCACTAAACGAAACTCTATCACTCAAGTCCCTACTACAAATACCGATTAGTCGCCGGGTTAGGCGAGCGGGTTATTAGTTGATAGCGCTATTTAGGTGTTTACCAGCCTCACACCGTGCCCTGGTTTGGGACGGGCGTGAACTAATGTACTCAGAAATCCGTCAATGATGATAGAACATTGACATCGGGGCATCCTGCGGATACGCAACGGTTACCTAGTGTTCGGTATTGGAAAAACAGTTTAGTCGCTAACTTTTGGGGTAGCTCCCCAGGGCATGTATAAACGGATAAATTAACCGGTGAAACAATGTTTTTGGTAATTAAAACTGGACAACTAGTGGACTCACTCAGCATTATTGTTGACCCCCTTACTGCATGCTTTGCAGGTAACCCGTGACGATGGAGCTTGCTGCTTGGGAACGTGTAGTGTTTGTTCACCCTTGTGTTGGGTGTTACCTTATTTTGAATCATGAACTTTGTTTTAAACTACCTTACTTATGCTTCCGCTACTTATTACTGTTTTGAACTTAAAACTTTAAACTCGGAACTTAATATTTGCTAAGCTTATGAATAGTAAGTATTACTTTTGTTATCAACTTAAGTATTCGGTATAATTGGTGGCTGGAATCCTGGTCAGTCACGCCCTCGAAGCGGGTGTTATCCGCAGGTGGATTTTGGGGGTGTGACAGATTGGTATCAGAGCCATTGGTTATAGTGAACTTGGTTTTAAAAAAAAAAGGGAAAAATCTTTTTGGAGAAAACCAGACTATAACCCGTGACTCGTAACGACACTACACTCCAAGTGCAAGGCTCGACACATTTGACCTCATAGCTCGGACCAGTGTTTACTTGTTTGCTTTATGTTTCCTGTTATGCTATACGTACTAGTGTGCCTAAACTAGATAGATACACCTCTCTCTCCTATCTCATTCTCGCTACCTTACGGCATCACACTCATACTGTGTTTTCTGGTTATGAAGACAATGAGTGGACGCGGAAGAGGAAACATTAACATGACGCAGGCTCAGTTCACTAACCTGCTCAACACAGTGGCTGCGGCTTTTGCAGCTCACCCTTTAGGTCAGCATGCACCTGCGCAACCACCAGTGTGTACTTTCAAAACTTTCATGGATTGCAAGCCTCTCCCTTTCAACGGCACTGAGGGTGCCATAGGTCTTCTGCATTGGATTGAGAAAATTGAAGCTGTTTTTGCTGTTTGCGAGTGTCCCCCTGCGAACTGGGTGAAGTTTGCTACTGCTACGCTTGAAGGAAGCGCGCTTTCTTGGTGGAAGGCGCAGATTCAGATGTTTGGTTTGGAAACTGCAAATGCTACGGCATGGGAGGATTTCAAGGATATGATTAAGGACGAATACTGTCACCGGGATGACATCCACAAGCTTGAGAATGAGTACTATGAACTCAAGATGGTTGGGTCGGAAATTGAAACATACACCAAGCTGTCAAATGACTACGCTGCTCTTTGCCCAAACATGTCTCGACCAATGTACCGAAGGATCGAACTGTATATCAAAGGTTTGGCTCCAGAGATTCGAAGCCATGTCACTTCAGCCAACCACACTACCATTCAGCCGATTGTTCGACTTGCTCACAAACTCACTGATCAAGCCGTAGAAGAGGGCCGGTTGCCCAAAAGGATCAGTGCTACTGTCGGAACTTCTAGTGACAGCAAGCGTAAGTGGGAAGGAAGTCAAAGCAAGGATGCTAACCCCACTCAGGCCCCAGCACAGCAAAGGAAAACCGAAAACAACAAGGGCGCTCAACAACAGGGTGGCTATCGTGGAAACCACCCCAAGTGCAACAAGTGCAATCGACATCACAGCGGGCAGTGTGTGAAGGGCCAGTGTCAGCGATGTAACAAAATGGGGCATGAGGCCAAGGATTGTAGAAGTCAGTTCCCAGCTAGACAGAACCAGCAACAGCCCCAACAGCAACAGCAGCAGGGAAACAACCGGGCATGTTTTAAGTGTGGAGCTGAGGGGCACTTTAAGAAGGATTGCCCTGAACTGAATCAGAACCGCAACAATAATCAGGGAGCTGGGAACAACAATCAGAACAACAATGCTGGGAATGGTGCTAGAGGAAGAGCTTTCGTGATTGGAGCTGGTGAAGCAAGGAATGACCCCAATGTCGTGGCGGGTAAGTTCCTACTCGATGATCGTTATGTTTCTGTGTTATTTGATTCCGGTGCCGATGCTAGTTATGTATCCCTACGTATTAGTAAGAAGCTTAAGCGTCCGCTTTCGTTACTAAGTTCTCCTCATATCGTCGAGTTAGCTAATGGTAGAAACATCGAGGCCTCCCATGTTGTCAAAGGCTGCAAACTAGAGTTGTCTGGTCAGACATTTAGTATCGATCTTTTCCCTGTTACTCTTGGAAGCTTCGACGTCGTTATTGGTATGGATTGGTTATCCAAGCAACGCGCAGAGATCCTCTGTCAAGAGAAAGCAGTTCGTATTCCTCGCCGTTCTGGCAAACCCCTCATTGTACAAGGTGGCAAAAGTGGAGAAATCTCTGGCGTTATCTCGTTCTTGAAGGCCCAGAAGTATTTACGAAAAGGGCACACCGCTATCCTAGCACTTGTTACCAACACGCAGGAAAAGGAAAAGAGGATTGAAGACTTTCCAGTAGTGCGCGACTATCCCGAGGTATTTCCTGAGGAATTACCTGGACTCCCTCCCCATCGTCAGGTCGAATTCTAAATCGAGCTAGCTCCCGGAGCAGCGCCTATAGCTCGTGCACCTTATCGACTAGCCCCCGCAGAATTGAAGGAACTCTCGACGCAACTACAAGAACTATTGGATAAAGGATTTATCCGCCCTAGTTCATCACCCTGGGGAGCACCGGTACTCTTTGTTAAGAAGAAGGATGGCACGTTCCGAATGTGCATTGACTATCGTGAGTTGAACAAGGTTACCATCAAGAATCGTTACCCCCTCCCGCGAATCGACGATTTGTTTGACCAACTGCAAGGATCGAGCTACTATTCCAAGATTGACCTGCGATCAGGCTACCATCAGTTAAGGGTCCGTAGTGAAGACATTCCCAAAACTGCATTTAGAACTCGTTATGGTCATTATGAATTCCTCGTTATGCCCTTTGGAATGACCAACGCCCCTGCAGTGTTCATGGATCTTATGAACCGAGTATGCAAACCCTACCTCGACAAGTTCGTGATCGTGTTTATAGACGACATCTTGATCTACTCGAAAAGTCAGGAAGAGCATGAACAGCATCTACGCCTTATCCTCGAACTCCTCCGCAATGAGCAACTGTATGCCAAGTTCTCGAAATGCGACTTCTGGCTTCGAGAAGTTCATTTCCTTGGGCACGTGATTAACAAGGATGGAATCCACGTCGACCCAGCTAAGATCGACTCTATAAAGAATTGGCCTACCCCTAAGACTCCGACTGAAGTTCGCCAATTCTTGGGATTGGCAGGCTACTACCGCAGATTTATTCAGGGATTCTCAAAGATTGCTCAACCCCTCACTACACTCACTCAGAAAGGCGTCACCTACAAGTGGAATGAAGCACAGGAATCTGCTTTTCAGAGGCTTAAGGATAACCTCTGCAGTGCTCCTATTCTCTTGTTACCTGAAGGCACTGACGACTTTGTGGTCTACTGCGATGCGTCTATTCATGGACTCGGTTGTGTGTTGATGCAACGCGAGAAAGTTATTGCTTACGCCTCTCGACAACTTAAGACACATGAAAGGAACTACACAACACACGACTTGGAACTGGGAGCAGTGATATTTGCGCTTAAGATATGGAGACATTACTTGTACGGTACCAAGTGCACCATTTACACCGATCACAGGAGTCTCGAGCATATCTTTAAGCAGAAGGAATTAAACATGCGTCAACGTCGATGGGTTGAACTTCTGAATGACTACGAGTGCGCCATCAAGTATCATCCGGGCAAGGCCAATGTCGTGGCAGACGCCCTCAGCCGAAAGGACACTATACCACGGCGCGTGCGAGCATTACAACTTACCATCCAGTCTAGTCTCCCTACCCAGATCCGAAATGCTCAGGTTGAAGCTCTGAAGCCGGAAAACATCAGGGCTGAGTCCCTGCGAGGATCAAGACAACAGCTAGAACAGAAAGAGGACGGCGCCTACTATGTGGCAGGGCGCATTTGGGTCCCACTTTACGGAGACCTACGAGAGCTTGTGATGGACGAAGCCCATAAGTCCCGTTATTCAGTACATCCTGGTGCAGATAAGATGTACCACGACTTGAAAACCACATACTGGTGGCCTGGCATGAAAGCCCACATAGCAACCTATGTTGGCAAATGTTTGACCTGTGCAAGAGTCAAGATCGAGTATCAGAAACCAGCAGGCCTACTACAGCAACCCGAAATCCCGAAATGGAAATGGGAACAGATTTCCATGGATTTTGTTACAGGGCTACCTAGATCCCAACGTGGGAATGATACTATCTGGGTGATAGTAGATCGATTGACTAAGTCTGCACACTTTCTGGCCATTAAGGAAACAGACAAGTTCTCAACCTTGGCAGAAATCTATTTAAAGGAAGTAGTCTCCAGGCACGGGGTGCCAATTTCTATTATTTCCGACCGAGACGCTCGTTTTACTTCCGAGTTGTGGCAAGCTATGCACAAATGTTTTGGCTCACGTTTGGACATGAGCACCGCTTATCACCCGCAAACGGATGGGCAGTCTGAACGCACCATCCAAACCTTGGAAGACATGCTTAGAGCATGTGTGATCGATTTTGGCAAGAACTGGGAGAAGCATCTACCGTTGGTGGAATTCTCCTACAATAACAGCTACCACACTAGCATTCAGGCGGCACCTTTTGAGGCATTGTACGGTCGTAAATGCCGATCACCTCTCTGCTGGGCGGAAGTTGGTGATAGTCAACTCACAGGCCCAGAACTAGTGGTAGATACAACGGAAAAGATTTCCCAGATCAGGCAACGCATGGCGGCAGCTCGTGACCGTCAGAAAAGCTACGCTGACAAGCGTAAGAGACCATTAGAATTCCAGGTCGGGGACCGGGTTCTACTTAAAGTCTCACCCTGGAAGGGTGTGGTTCGTTTTGGTAAACGAGGCAAGCTGAATCCACGGTATGTTGGACCGTTCGAAATTACCGAGAAAATCGGTAAGGTTGCTTATAGATTGAACCTGCCTGCAGAGCTGAGTGCAGTGCACAATGTTTTTCACGTGTCTAACCTGAAGAAGTGTTTGTCGGATGAAACACTTGTGATTCCTTTTAAGGAACTGACGATCGATGAACAGCTACACTTTACTGAGGAACCGATTGAGATCACGGATCGAGAAATCAAAACCCTCAAACGTAGCCAGATACCCCTTGTGCGAGTTCGTTGGAACTCACGGCGCGGCCCAGAGTTTACCTGGGAGCGGGAGGACCAGATGAAGTCCAAGTATCCCCAGTTATTCCCAAACGAAAACCCCAGCACTGAAGCTACAACCGAATTTCGGGACGAAATTCCAAACTAACGGGGGGATGATGTGACACCCCGTTGAAACACGCTAGCTTGGCAGTGGCTGCTTCAACTTTCGGGACGAAAGTTCTTAAAACTTGGGGATAATGTGACACTCGAGGTTTTTCCGAACGATCACCTTGTAATATTTTGTGTATATGATTATTATTAAATGAAAACGTGATCCTTTGTGCATTTTATGTGTTGTATGTATTATATATGTAGTATAGATATATAATAGAGCCGAGACCACGACCCGAGACCATGACTCGCAACCGGGCGGTTGCGAGTGGGCCACTCGGTCTCGAGTGGGCCGTTGAGCCGAAACCGGTTTGGGCCGAAACCCCCAAGCCCAACCCGAAACATCCCCTTGTATATATATCCCACCTTTCCCCCACTTCTTCCATTTTACACACACAAACACTCCTCAAACTCTCTCAACTAGAAACCCTCAACAACACACCCCAATCCCTTCCTATTTTCGGTTCAAGCAAAGATCCCGGACAAGAAACTCGGTCAAGACTATCACTCGGACATTCCATCTTCTTGGTTCTCTTTTCTTTGTTTTCGGCTCCTCCTCTCATAACCGGTTAGTGCTATCTTGTGGGTTATCTTTTGTGTATAAGATGTATGTATGTTGTATGAACTAAGAAATGGTTGGTTAGTAGTTTATGCATGATTATTAGGATGTTTTGCAAAGTTTGTGAATATGTGTTAACATGACTAAAAATGACATGATATTGGTAGTTTACAAGTGTTCATAGCCAACTACACTATGCTTCTTTGTTTCTTGCAAGAATGATGATGTTTAGCATAAGATTTTCGGCTATAATGTATGTTTTCTTGTTTAGCATCAAGATCTTGTTAAATGTGTGATTTTCGGTTCATAAATATGTGTTTATATTGGCATGAAAACCCTAGAAAAATATGAAGATAGGATGAACTTGTTTGAATATGGCTTGAAGATGTAAAAATGGCAAAGTTTGATCTATCTTTACTAGTATTCAGCTTTGGCAAAGTGTTAGTGAAACCTTATTGGTAGTTTCCTAAAATGGGCCTGAATTCTTGGTACAAAAGGGACTGATGCACCTGCATCATCACGTGTACATGAAAGTGACAGGTTACGACTCGCAACGACAGCCTTCCGACTCGAAACCGCACCGTTGCGACTCGCAACCAAAGCATGACAAGTCGAAACCACGTGATTGCGACTCGAGACTACGTCGGTTGCGACTCGCAACCACAGCATGATGACTCGAGACCACGGTTACGACTCGCAACCACAACGTGACAAGCCGAAACCACCTGGTTGCGACTCGAGACCAGCTGGTTGCGAGTGGGCTGTTCATCTTGGTTACTGGGCCCATATGTGTTTAACTTGGACTATCTGTTGACTGGATTATGTGTTGCTGTTGACTGCTTAATTACTTAGGCCGGCCCAGTAACCCACTGTTTACTTATATGCTTGATACGTGTTAGTTATGTGCCTATATGTGTTTTACGTGAATGCTTGTACTCCGAACCTGACCTATACCGGTAACCATGTTAGGACGTGGTGACCAACGTGATTGACAAGTAACCTTAACCTACCGAGCAACCCAAGGTGAGTTCACAACTTAAAAGCATGCGTCCCGGTGGTTTGGGACACGAGACTAACAACCCTATCCCCTGGTAAAAGGGGATACCATTTACATACCTTCCCTAGTCATTGGGAACAAAACTTACTTTTCCTTCCCGGGTATTGGGAAACCTTTTGGTTAATTACTGTTTATACGGATTGCAACTAACGGCACTAAACGAAACTCTATCACTCAAGTCCCTACTACAAATACCGATTAGTCGCCGGGTTAGGCGAGCGGGTTATTAGTTGATAGCGCTATTTAGGTGTTTACCAGCCTCACACCGTGCCCTGGTTTGGGACGGGCGTGAACTAATGTACTCAGAAATCCGTCAATGATGATAGAACATTGACATCGGGGCATCCTGCGGATACGCAACGGTTACCTAGTGTTCGGTATTGGAAAAACAGTTTAGTCGCTAACTTTTGGGGTAGCTCCCCAGGGCATGTATAAACGGATAAATTAACCGGTGAAACAATGTTTTTGGTAATTAAAACTGGACAACTAGTGGACTCACTCAGCATTATTGTTGACCCCCTTACTGCATGCTTTGCAGGTAACCCGTGACGATGGAGCTTGCTGCTTGGGAACGTGTAGTGTTTGTTCACCCTTGTGTTGGGTGTTACCTTATTTTGAATCATGAACTTTGTTTTAAACTACCTTACTTATGCTTCCGCTACTTATTACTGTTTTGAACTTAAAACTTTAAACTCGGAACTTAATATTTGCTAAGCTTATGAATAGTAAGTATTACTTTTGTTATCAACTTAAGTATTCGGTATAATTGGTGGCTGGAATCCTGGTCAGTCACGCCCTCGAAGCGGGTGTTATCCGCAGGTGGATTTTGGGGGTGTGACACTGCCAACCCTAGTATCTGTACTTGCGCATTCCACCATGTTAGCGCGATTCCTTCCAATGTACCTGTGGCGTTCTTGACCCTGCGAGCCTCAGGGCATTCACACATCTCGAATGCAGACTCGAGCTCCCCAACCCAATGGAGTAGTCCCACTGCTCCTTCTGTGCCACTGAATGTGCTTGGACGACAGTCCATGAAGTTCTTGAATGTGCAGACAGGTTGCTGTGCGTTCTGACCCGGTGCGCGAGAAAGATAGGTCAAGGTTAAGCGCGAGAGTTGGGTCACGAGAGTAGGATCTAACGTCCTAGGATGGGTCTGGAATAGCAGGTTATACCTCCTGCGTGTGCGGCTGCAAGCGCCGCAGCAACTTGTTCGCTAATGAGAGCCGTCAACTGGGCTTGAGTCATGTTAACACGTCCAGACATGATCGAGCAGTAAAGGTAGCATAGGTATGAATGGTTCGCGAGTAGTGCGATGACAGAAAAGTGTAGGCACATAGGTGTTCTTAAGCAGTAACAAGTAGTGAGCAAAGTAATGTAAGCATACTACGAGCAAAGTTCTATGCAGTTCTAGCAAGCAGGTAATAAACATAAACCTTATTACCTAGGATGTCGAGTCTTGCACGTGGAGCGAAGCGTCGTTGTGGGTCGTTGAGAGCACTGTTCTGGTTATAGTCTGGTTTTAATAAAAACGTTTTCCCATATTAAAACCAAGTTCTCTATAACCAATGGCTCTGATACCAATCTGTCACACCCCCAAAATCCACCTGCGGAGTATCACCGCTTGGGAGCGTGACTGACCAGGATCAAGCCACCAATCATATCGAACATGTAATTAATATCAAGTATAATAAATGTAAACCAATCATTCAATACGATAGGTGTTCAAAACATAATCATAGTTTCATAGTATAGCGGAAGCATAAGTATGAAAACCCAGTTGTGTAACATAAGTTCAAATGTTTAAATGATTTAACATGGCATCCACGATCCATGCTCCACAACGACCTGCTCCTCCCTGTGCAAGCTCCATGTATCTAACGACCTGCAAGGCATGTAACAGAGGATCAAAAACTAGTTGAGCGAGTTCACATTTTACAGTTCAGTAATAGTATAGTGTGCGTAGTAGTATGTTCGTTCGTTATATCATGTATCGTATTAGTTTCCATCGCGGCCTCCCAGGCAGGTATGCGAAGATATTAGGGGATGTTCATCCCGAGTATTCTAGACTAGGTTTAGCTGTATCGCGGCCTCCCAGGCAGGTGTGCGAAGATTAGTAAATTTCAGTTCGCGGCCTTCCAAAGGCAGGTGTGCGAAGTCAGTCATAATATCGCGGCCAACCCTTGGCAGGTGTGCGAAGATCAGTTCAATAAGTGTTACTAGTCTAGTCGTGTTCTTATCGTTAGGTTCTATCAACTGAGTACGTACAATAAAGTAATCCAATCCCATTCCCACCCTGGGAACCCCATGCCTTGGCTGTGTGAACTCACCTTGGTTTGCTCGGTATGCTAGGTTATGCACTCACAAGTAATCAGTCAAGTCCTATTGTATGCACGTGTAATAAATCAGTTTTTCGTTCATAACAAATCTTGCACACAAATCTAATGTCACATTGTGTTTGGCAATTATTCATCATGCGGCATTTAAGTAGTCAGTCAAAATCCATATAGTTTCATACTTGACAGAATAATCAGGCAGTTAACATGCTCTACCAGGTAAACACATTAACCAGGGTTTCAGGCATATCTTAACGGATGAAATCATGAATTAACATACAACGCATGGCCTCATATTAATCATACGCAAAATTGACAGTAATATGTAATTATATATACAGAAGCATGCAATCAGCTTTATTACAGTTGTTTGCCATCACACATAACACTTATTCACCTATTCACGCATATGAATTCAATAACTTGAACAACGCAATCCTCGTAATAAACTTTGGACTCCTTGCAACATTTAAAAGGTCGGATAGAAGCTTGAGGATTAAAGTTCGGACATTATATACCCATGTTAAAAGCTCAAACACACATGAAAAGGTCGGACAACATCATTGAGATAAGAAGTTCGGACCATGGGGTATAATAAAACCCAGACATCACAAGGTGGGAGTTAAAGTCGGACCATGGGGTAGGGGTTAAAACTCGTCCAGCCTCCCCTATAAGTAGAAACTCTTTGATTAAAAGTCGGACCCCATTTGATTAACGAAAAGTCGGACGTCGGACAACTCTTTATTACACAAAAGTCTTGACTATCTAATACAATGCATTCACTTGGTTCTCTATCACTATTGGGCCGAAGCCACAGCCAATGGCTTTCGGTCAACAACCGCCCACCCCACTAATCATATGATTAACTATTTGGCTGCACTTTATGCAAAAATCATCGAATTTGTCAAAGAGAGTTATAAAGTGGCCGACAATTTACATATTGAATGCACTGCACAATTACTTTTGATATGATTTAGTATTTTTAGTGTGCCTCTATTTTTTTTGATTAGACCAACATTGGTTCAGCCAACATCTCAACCAAATGGGCATTCAACAATTTGGAGATCACCACGTGCGGCCCCACTCACATGTTCTTAATTCTTGATGTAATATTATGATTAGACCACACAAGCATGACCAAAAATTAGACCAGTTGTCGGTTTCAACACCATCAACAACAACATACAATGCATTTCATGGCCGACAACTTTAACCACCTCTAGAGTTTTATTGGACCAATTATATGCCACCATGTTAATCATCCAATCACTAATAACATCATCATACAAATTGGCAGCCTATAAACAAATAAACATGTGAATGTTATGGCCGACAAGGGTAGATAGATTCATGTTGCTATTTGACCAACATTAATCCTTTTGCAATTCTATTCAATTCACAATCAAACCACATAACAATTAACACATGGAATCATAACGATTTTAATACATAACAATAGTTGATTACTAACCTACGCAGGAGAAACAATAACCCAGTCGATGCAAGAAGGCTTCAAGGGTTTGACTATTGCCGTCATAAGGTGGGAGGTGAGTAGGGTTTGGTAACTGATCATGTACGCTAAATACGTAACTAGTATGATGTTGGGCCCTAACTTGGCTTTGGCGAAAACTGGGCTTGGCGAAATCAACTGATTTCGTCGAGTGGGGTGGTTTTTCGGGTGAAGGGTTCAACATTTGTTTACTATATAAAATATATAGTATTAATACAGATACACCTCCACGTAGGTGGGTGTTTCGAGTCATATATATTACACAGTGGGTGTTTCGGGTATTATACAAAGTTCCATTTTAACTAATTACAACATATTATTAGAACATACTATTAATACCAAACATGATATTAATATAAAACATGAACATACACACTTACCAAGCATATCATACAAATATATAAACCACACTTTGTAAGCAAGTATTAGGTCAAATAGAGACCTTGAAAACTCGGGTTGTCACAAGCAAGATGGAGAACTTTGGGCAATTGTGCAAAATCTCGAGGTGGGTAAGCAATCTGAATTTAGTATAGACCATCAGGGGGTGATTTGGTGCGGCAAAAGACTTTGTGTACCCGATGACTCCACCCTTCGTGAGTCATTGTTAGCCGAAGCTCACAGCTCACCATTTTCGATTCACCCAGGATCTACCAAGATGTATAGAGATTTAAGACAGAACTTCTGGTGGAATGGCATGAAGGAAGACGTTGCTCGATACGTAAGTAAATGCCTCACTTGCCAACAAGTGAAAATTAAAGACAAACGAGCAAGCGGTCTGTTGCAGCCATTGGATATTCCCATATGGAAGTGGGATGAGATCACAATGGATTTTTTTACTGGTTTACCTAAGACATTCAAGAAGAATGATGTTGTATGGGTTGTTATCGATAGATTATCAAAGTCAGCACATTTTCTACCAATTCAGCAAGGATTTTCGGTTAATAAGTTATCCGAAATATTTCTTCAAGAAATTATTCGACTCCATGGCACACCATCTTCCATTGTTTCCGATAGAGACCCACGTTTCACCTCACGATTTTGGAAAGGTTTTCAGGCAGCCTGGGGGACACGACTAAAGTTTAGTACGGCTTTCCATCCACAAATAGATGGGCAGTCAGAACGCACGATTCAGACCTTGGAAGACATGCTCCGAGCATGCGCACTTGAATGGTCTGGAAACTGGGATGAATATCTATGTCTTGTTGAATTCGCTTACAACAATAGTTGGCAAGCAAGTATTGGCATGGCACCTTTTGAACTTTTGTACAGTCGGAAATGTCGCGCACCATTATGCTGGGATGAAGTCGGAGAAAAGATTATTGAAGGGCCAGAATTAGTTCAGATTACAAATGAAAAAGTCACTATGGCCCGAGAAAAACTGAAAGAAGCTCAGAGTAGACAAAAGAGCTATGCAGATCAAGATAGGCGACCCCTCGAATTTAAAATTGGTGACCACGTATTCTTAAAGGTATCACCTTGGCGTGGCGTTCGTAGATTTGGAATTAAAGGGAAACTTAGTCCCCGTCTCATCGGTCCGTTTGAAATCCTTGAAAGAGTTGGGGAAGTGTCATATCGACTAGCTTTACCGCCTCAACTCTCTCACGTTCATAACGTTTTTCATGTATCCTCTTTAAGAGGATATAATTATCATCCACTCCATGTCATTAGTTATCCGTTACTTACAATTCACGAAGATTTGTCCTACGAAGAGGAACCAGAAGCCATCTTAGATCGACAAGAAAGGGTTTTGCGTAGGAAAGTAATCCTGTTTGTTAAAGTCCTTTGGAAAAATCACTCTGAACACGAAGCAACATGGGAATCAGAAGAATCAATTCGTTCTCTATACCCTAATCTATTCTCACAATAGAATTTTAGTCAAGTAACGGTAAATCTTGCTCTTTGATATATGTTCATTTGTTTCTGTTTACGGTCATTTATGCTTTACCTTATGTGAATATATTTTAGCTATGACTAAGCATATCTATGTAGAAAATATCAGTACTAATAGCCACTCTAAGTATCTGTAAGTCTCTATTAACTTTTCATACGGTAAGATTTTATTAAGATACGTTATAGAAGGACCATTAGGGCACATATATAAGGTAATTGACAAGTATAGTCATGACTTTAGTTATGAATTTCAGATACACATGTGTGGTTAGGAGATTCTGGTTATATAAGTTAGTAACTCTGCTATGAAATTTCGTTTCTGTTACTTATACGATAGGTTATATTCTTATTTGAAAAATTTCGAGGACGAAATTTCTTTTAAGGGGGTAATAGTTGTAATGCCCATAAATTTAAAATCATTATTCTAGAAATAAAAAGAATAATAGACCACTAGAAAACCCTAATTAAGACACCCAAGTAATTCTGCACAACCCCTGAAAATTTCAGAGCAATCAGAATCAGGATCAGGACCCCTAAAACTCAAGGGGGGGGGGGGTAAACCATAGTTGACGATTATCTACTTAAAACGTTGTCTAAATATAATTGGACCAAATTTCTGACCAATCAAGGCTTGTCCCGTGAGGAGCAAGCAAAAGAATTTTCGGTGTCCCTTACGGACCGTAAGGGACCAGGCTTACGGTCCGTAAGCAGTGCCAAATTTGTGTATAAATAGCAGGCTTTGGGACTTGCTTCTGTGCACAAAAACGACGCTCAAATTCTCAATTGACGTCGAGTTATACTTCTTCCACTACCCGAACACACACACCTCGAAACGCTGCCGCAATCAGGGTAATAACTCGATCGCTATTACGATTCAACGTCCGATCGATTATAACTATCCAACGATTGTCTGAGTGCTGCTCAAATTGAGCTTCTACTTTGATTATTCGTCGTGATTTCAACTTGAATATTTGAGTGCTGTTCGAATTCGGACTATGCTCTGTTATTCGTTGTGAATCCGATTGAATTATTAAGTATTGCACTTGATAATAATTGTGAGGGTTTGATCTCGTGAATTGACGTAAATGCTGTATTAAGTTACTAACCTAGTTTGTGTGCATGTTATTTAAATTAGGTGAAAGATTAATCAGTAGTCGAAACTCTGCCCATATAAATCTAAAATATTAGCACAAGGTAGCTTCACTTTGAAGTTATTAAGGTACGGATCCTTACCCCACTCTTTATTGCTTCATATTCAAATTGTTATAAAACCACTAAATTACTATATCTGTTAAAAACTCCTCACGTCTTTGATTATCGATTCATTTGACAGTCCGTTCGATTCCTATCCTAATCATTTGATTTAGCTTTCATGTCATGCGATAGTATTATGTTATACTCATTATCGCATGTTTCAATATATGTTCCGTTTTGTCATGAAAATAAGTTTTATAAGTTATGTGAATAAGACCATTTGTACTCTGATACCCTGAGTATCGCTTCTCGTGGAGTGTCCCACGAGCATGTTGTTGCGGCATCGACATCATGTGCTCCATCCGTGACGGAGAGATCAGTTCACGGCGTCTCTTAAGTACAAGTGTGGTACATAAGGCTATTAGGAGGCGTATGGATCGATCCTAGGATTTAAGTATAAGGAGGTGGATAACGGGTATGCCAATTCACCATCTCATGTGATAATTATGCAGGAGTAGCTACCTGTGTATTGTCACGTTTTAAGTTTGCTCATGGGTACATCCGTAAGATATGATTATGAAATTATGTTCTTGCATCGTATCATTTTCGCATAAAGTTCCATCCGGATAAGATTTCATATAAAACCTTATTTGTTATTTGAGCCTAAAATTCCGTACTGAGCATTCGGCTCATTCCGTAAACTTTTTGTATATACAGGTCCACAGGTTACTTTGGGAGGGGAAAAGAGAGAAGAATAAAGCCTAGGAATAAATCTGAAGATGTTAGTTAATTAAGACGAATATCTCCGCTTGTATATAAATCTTAAGTTTAATAGTCGTGTGGTTGTATCCTTATCAAATAAATAAATGGAATTATGACTTTTGTTTATGTTACCGTTATTGTGACACGTCAGCCCTTCCGGGTTGGGGTGTTACACATTAATTCTTTTTTTTTCATTATTCTAGCCTAACCAAGTCGTGCTCAAGCTTAAATTTTCAGATTGGTTTCAAATTTGCCCAAAGATGTCTAAATTTGACTAGGGTTATGGGTGTTTCAATTGTGAAGAATAGATTTATTTTTATAACTCAACCCCGCAAAACCTCGTTCTTTATGTAAAAATAGGCTCCTTGCGTCACGCAAGGAGCATAAGCCATCTTGATCGCGCGACGCGGCCACACCAAAGTCAATTCTGGTCAAATCTTCTCCTCGCTTCACCTTTCCCTCGATTTTTGTGCCAATTCAACTCTCGATCTCCTGTCCGGTACTAGGTTTTCTCAATATATGGCTCATTTTTTCGCCCTTTTCAGCTATCTACATCACCTGAAACCCGGAATACACAAACTAATCTGTAATATACACATTCTACCTAAAAACAATGCATCTAGTCATTGAATTTTCATTTATAAGAGGTTATCGTAAAAAAGCGAAATGGAGAGAACATATTAGTGACTGGAATTTAGTCTCAAATAAGGTGACTGAATATTAGTGACTCATAAAATTGCACAATTCTAATTAATAGGGGCACTTATTTGGGACTGAACTTTTGTAACCAATAAGTTTCCATCAATAAATTTTTTTATGACAAACATATTTGTGACTAAAAGTCTGTTTCAAACAAGTGGTCAAAGTATTAGGGACTGAATATCAGTCACAAACATCAGCCACAAAGAAATCAGTCTCTAATAGAATCTGTAACAGATAAACTAGTCCCGGATACCATGCATCCGAGACTTATATATGAGTCCTCCATAATTTAGTCCCTAGGTGTAAGGATATTAGTAACTGAATATCAGTCACAAACATTAACCAAAAAGAAAACAGTCTCTAATATAATCTATAACAATTAAATTAGTCACGGATACCATGCATCCATGCATCCGAGATAGATTAGTCCTCCATAATTTAGTCCCTAGGTTTAAAGATATTAGTGACTGAATATTAGTTACCAATAAAATGGCTCCAGTTTTATTATTGGGGGCACTTATTTGGGACTGAATTTCAGTAACCAATAACTTTCCCTCCAAAATTATGGTTTGACAAATGTATATGTGACTAAAATTCAGTCTCAGATAAGTGGTCAAAGTATTAAGGACTGATTATTAGTCACGGATATCAGTCACAAAAAAAAAATCAGTCTTTAATATAAGTAGTAACAGAAAAATTAGTCCTTGATACTATGTATCCGAGACTGATAGATCAGTCCCTCGTAATTTAGTCCCAAATGGTCAATTTTCTTGTAGTGATTTAGAGAAAAAAAAAACCATATAGTATTAAGAGATTACAACTTTTGTAACATGCTCTAGAGGAGTTGATGAAGTCTATGACAAGGAACTAGATGGAAGTCATCACCGATGAGTAACTGTCAATGAAACATTGTCGGTATAATGGGGTGGTGGTCCATTGGCAAAGGCAAAGCCTTTAAAAACACCTAGGTTGGGAAGGACAAAGTCTTGGGTTCAAGTCCCACAGACGAAAGGAGATTAAAAAAATTAGTCGTTAAAAAAAAAAGCAATATAAGCGAATCTTTGTTCTTAGAATTAACTACGTTTATACCCTGCGCGCGCGTTGCGGCGCGCTACATAGCGTTGGTTCAAGATCGCATTCTTGGCTTTCTTTATCTAAAGTGGATCAAGCCAAATCAAAACAAAAAATTTGCAGGCTGTTATGGTGAAGATTCACAGTTCACCTCTTCATCACCGAACTTTTCTTTGTACATTTCAACCATTCGTTTTCAAAGGCATGCATAAGTGTTCATTTATAAACCAGTCTGCAATCTGATACGCACATTAAATATGATTTATAAGACGATAAACATAAATCTTTAAAGAATATATACAACTCGATTATCAACATACCTGGCTTCTAGCGAGACCCGGAGGCTGCTTGCAATCACAGGTGGACTTTGACAATGAAATCTTGTTACACTTTAGCATGACGAAAGTAAGATTCTCAACATTGAACACACAGATTACTTGAAATATATTTTTTTATTAAATGCCCAAGTGAAAAGAGAAGGCACGTTAGAATCAGAGGCTCACCCAAAAAAGCCTTCAGTTGAATCATCCCCAGCATGAGCGAGAATTGCATCGCCCCCAGGGTGTTCTTCTACATAAGGTGTGACATCATATACCTATAGATCATAGTGAAGAATATAACCCTTTTGTGGTCTTTTTTTTCAACTTTTTACATTTATACATATTTAAATTAATTGACCAAAGTAATAGGTTATATAACCTAACAAAACCTTGTCTTTGATGATGATCCAACAATCTGTCCTCTTGTTGCGCAAGTAAACCTCGGCCTTGTTGTATGATTTTGAAACCTGCATTTAGAATATATACACTATAATATTCATTCACACTTGCCAAATCATGAACAATATAAAACCGTAAGCTACATTCTGATATAACGACTCATCATTTTGACACTCGGAGAAAAGGCAACATGCTATCAACAGAGTGACAGATTTCATTAGCAAACTGAAATCTTGTACTTTCAAATCCATATATCTGTATTTCCTATTTTGTACCTCTCAAAGTTTTATATTCTTTAGATCGTCTGTCAGGAGGATCTACGAACTTTTCAGATTTTGACAAAAGCAACTTTATTTTATGAATTTGATGCTAAAAAGTTGTTTAGAAACAACAAAAATCCTGCTAAAAACTCTTGTTTTGGAGATGTGTGTGTAAGGTACATTATGAATGGTGCATTAACATATATATATATATATATATATATATATATATAGGACAAAGATCCGTTAGGAACCACCTTTTATTGCGAGAACCAATGTGAACATAACAAAAAATGCCTAAAAATAGCTAAAAAACACACAATTTTTTTTTTAATATTTTTTATAAGAAAATCGCTACTTTTAGTAGCCAAAAAAAAATTTTTTTTTGACTACTAAAAGTAGCGATTTTAACATAAAAAATGTTAAATTTTTTTTTTAGATTTTTTTAGATTTTTAAGGTTTTTTGGGGGTTTAGGTTTTAGCATTTTAGATTGGGGGGGGGGGGTGGGGGAGGGGGGTGGGTTTTTTTTTTAGCATTTAGCTTGGGGGGGGGGGGTTAGGTTTTTTTTTTTTTTTTTTTTTTTTTTGGGGGGGGGGGTGGGGGGTTTAGGTTTTTTTGGGGGGGAGGGGTGGGGGTTAGGTTTTTTTAGAGTTTTTTTTAGCTATTTTAGGTTGTGTTTACATTGGTTCTCGCGGTTCTCGCATGAACCTTACCATATATATATATATATATATATAGAGTAAGGTTAACATACAAAAAGCCTTATCATACATCACGTAGGAGACAATGGTAACCGTTGGATCAGGGGTATAATCACGCATGGGACCACATAATCACGCATGGGACCACATAATCACGCATGGGGCTATAATCACGCACGTTCTATGATAATAACGCACGTTATATTTTTTGTCATGTATGTTAATGTAGGTTAAGCCTTGAAGTACATTATACTTTCTCTATATATATACTTTCTCTCTCTATATATATATAGAGAAAGTATAATGTACTTCAAGGCTTAACCTACATTAACATACATGACAAAAAATATAACGTGCGTTATTATCATAGAACGTGCGTGATTATAGCCCCATGCGTGATTATGTGGTCCCATGCGTGATTATGTGGTCCCATGCGTGATTATACCCCTGATCTAACGGTTACCATTGTCTCCTACGTGATGTATGATAAGGCTTTTTGTATGTTAACCTTACTCTATATATATATATATATATATATATATATATATATATATATATATATATATATATATATATATATATATATATATATATATAGGAGACCGCTAAAATTAGAACCACCTCGAGTTGTAAGAACCGTGAGAACTACACCGTACGGGGCGAGGTGGACGAAAATTTTTTTTTCATAAACGTAGATGCGTGTATTATAAACACATTTGTAAAAAATATTCAAAAAAAATGTCGTGTGTGTAGTTTTGAGCACCACAAGTTTGTGTTTACGGGTACCGTAAATCTTACCGGAAAATTTACGGTACCGGTAAACACAAACTTGTGGTGCTCAAAACTATACACACAACATTTTTTTTGTACAAATGTGTTTATAATACACGCATCTACGTTTATGAAAAAAAAAATTTGGTCCACCTCGCCCCGGATAAAAAATTTCTCACGATTCTTACAACTCGAGGTGGTTCTTATTTTAGCGTTATTCCATATATATATATATATATATATATTATATATATATATATATATATAGGATTAGGTTCAAGAGTGAACAACTTTTTGAGAGTGAACTGAGTGAACTAATCCTGACCTTTGATATTTTTTTATATTAAAAGGGTAAGATTGACATTAGCTAAATACTTTTAATTTAAATCCCTTAATTTTCTTCTCTCTTAACTTTCTCTCTCTCTCTCCCATCTTTAATTAATTCTCTATTATTTTAATTATAAAAGATTGAAGAGCTAATGTTTTTTTAAATAAACTCTTATGTTCCTTTTAAATATTAAACCTAATTAAATTATGCTTTTTTTAACATATGTGTATACAGGTCAGTATATACAAGACTTATACACTTGTGTATTATTACATCTTGTTTCCACGGGTCGGTATAAACCAGATTTATACACTTGTGTATTATTGAAGTACATATGTTTATACAGGTCGGTATATACCAGACGTATACACCTGTGTATTATTCAAGTACATAGTGTATACAGGTCGATATATATGAGACTTATACACTTGTGTATTATTGCATATTGTTTCCACTGTGCATCTTTTCATCAAACATTGATCTAATGCATATATGTATAGAGAATGCAATTAAATATTTGTAATCGTGTTCTAGATGGAACAATATTTGATATTTTAATTATCAAATATTAAGTTAAGTAATTTGTGAGAGAAAAAAGTATAGAGAATGTAATTCAATATTCTTTTAATTGGAAAGAGAAATCAAGAGAGATAAAAAATCAATTAATTAAATGAAGAGAGAAAAATACAATTATACCCTTGTGTCTATTAAAATACATGTAAGTTACAAAAGATAATTACAATCTTGCCACTAAAGAAAAAAATCTAGATCTACAAAATCAATGGTCAGGATAAGTTCATTTTGTTCACAAATACATCATTGTTCACTCATGAACCCTACCCTATATATATATATATATATATATATATATATAGGGGACCGCTAAAATGAAAACCACCTACAGTTCTAAGAACCGCGAGAACCAGTTCCAAATTATTAGATCTTCAAAATCAATGGATGAGATTAAAAGTAGTTAATATTAATATTAAATAGTTTTTGTCTTATTATGTCTTTAATATTTTAATTCAAAAAGGTAATTTAGTAAAATTAATTTTTTTTTGTCTTTTAGTCTTTATTATTTTTTATTACTTTTTTTTTATTATATTACTTTTTATTTTTGAAACATAATTTTTATATTAAAAACCATTTTTAATTTCAGAATTTTAACAAGACAATTTATTTTGCGCGCCGATTTTGCACGCCGTTTTTACGCCCGACTTTTTAACGCGCCGTTTTTAACGCGTCGTTTTTTCACGCTGTTTTTTACGCTCAGGTTTTTCAAGCGGCGTTAAAAATTTTACGTTTTGCGCTAAACTTTTTAAACTTTTTACGTTTTACGTAAAACTTTTTACGTTTTACGTAAAAAATTTTACTTTTTACGTTTTACGAAAAACTTTTTACGTTTTATATTAAACTTTTTTACATTTTACGATTTACGTTAAACTTTTTACGTTTTACGTAAAATTTTTTACGTTTTACGTTAAAAAGTTTACGTTTTTCGTTAAAAAGTTTACGGTTTAACATTTTTTTTTCTACAAAAACTTTTTTATGCAACACGAACGTACCCAGAAAACGCAAACTCGGTAGGTGTCTCAGATAGATTGTTATCGTTATCGACTAGGGAAAAAAATGTAAAAACCAACAACATCAAAACAAAGTGTATCTCGTAAAAAAACGGGGTTTGGCTCAGATTTTCCAATAATCAAAAAGGCTGCAAAGTGGGGTTACAAGTTCAAAAACCTACCCTCCACCATCGTTGCCGCACCATCGTCATCAAAATCTAGTTTTTTTCATCATCGCCACCTAAATCCAACCGATCAAAACCCACATAGTTCGCTTTTCAAAATCACCGGCAAACATCAAAATCACCGGCCAACATCAAAAAATCAAAGGCAAACATAAAAAATCACCGGCAAAAATCACCTGTTTTTTTTTTTGTATCATCAGCCGTAAAATATCAAAAACACCGGCAAACAAACAGGGACACAAAAGATCAGAACCAAAAACAGGGACACAAGCAAAATACAGGGACACAAGATCAGAAGCAAAAGACATCAAAATCACCAGCAAAAAACAAGCAAAAACCTTACCACCGCCGTATCCGTCAATCCTCACCACCACCACTGTCGCCGTAAAAAACCCACCACCGCCACCACCGTCTCCGTCAATCCTCCATACCATCACCGTCGCCGTCCCCTTTCTCTCCACCACTGCCACAGTCGCCGTCGGAGTTGCAGGTGGGGTTTGTACCCGCCACCGTCTTTTGAACTGCCAAACACCACTCACACACACCACACACCCACCCTTCGTCGGCTATAGGAACGACCACAACCATCCGGTGGTGGTGAGAGGCGGCCTGCAGCGACCAAACAAAGAGAAGGGACGGGGAGAGAGAAACTCGATGAGAGAGAGAGAGAGAGAGGTGGCGGAGGAGTTGTGCGGCGGCAGCAGCGCCGTGGGGGACGGCTGGCGATGAACTGACGCCGGCGATGGCGGCGGTAATGGTGGTTGAAAGAGAGAGAAACATGGGTCGGTTTCAATCGTCGACATCATCATCTTCGTTTAACAGGTTTAAAAAGAAAGAGATGAACGAGGGATGCGTGTGGGGGTTAGATTTTTCAAGAGATAGATAGATGAATGAAAGATGATATTTTAAAAATGGATCGATCTGCATCTTATAAATTGAAAAGAAAGAGAGAGGAGAGAGGAAGGATATGACATTTGGGGTAAATGACCAATATACCCTTATTGTTGGCAAAATCTGATTGGTGGAGACTGGTTCTCATGGTTCTTACAACTGGGGGTGGTTTTCATTTTAGCGGCTATATATATATATATATATATATATATATATATATATATATATATATATATATATATATATATATATATATATATATATATATATATATATATATATATATATAGGAGGAGTTGGGTAGAAAGTGGATTTTTCCTAGAAAGTTTAGGAAGCATTCAGAATGCGACACGTGACATTGAAGGATTTTAACTAGAAGGGCAATTATGTACTTTCACAAGCTATTTTTATTTTAGGAAATTATCTTCAATAACTAACTATCCATGTGCATGAATGAAACCGATTTCCTCCATAATTTTTAGAATTTTTTGTTTTCGAATTCTGATCTCACGTAAATATCAATCATTCCTTCGTTTTCTTGCTCAAAAGATTCATCGCTGAACATTAAACTTTATCTGGAATCTATCAGCATGTTCTTGGTACTGTGTTTTAACAGTTAGAAGGTTAAAGTCAATGTTTTTAATTTTTTATAGATCCCTTAATATGAATGATGTTTGGTAACGCTGGATGATTTCTTGACATTGTGTTTAACAACAAGCAGATTAATACCGTTGTGTTTTAGCATTCATGCTGGTAATGCTGGAGGATTTCTTGACGACGTGTTTTACCATTCATGCTGGTAATGCTGGAGGATTTCTTGACATTGTGTTTTAACAACAAGCAGATTAATACAGTTGTCTTTTAGCATTCATGTTGGTAATGCTGGAGGATTTCTTGACGCTGTATTTTACCATCCATGCTGGTAATGCTGGAGGATTTCTTGACATTGTGTTTTAACAGCAAGCAGATTAATATAGTTATGTTTTAGCATTCATGTTGGTAATGCTGGAGGATTTCTTGACGCTGTGTTTTACCATCCATGCTGGTAATGCTGGAGGATTTCTTGACATTGTGTTTTAACAACAAGTAGATTAATATAGTTGTGTTTTAGCATTCATGTTGGTAATGCTGGAAGATTTGTTGACGGTGTGTTTTACCATCCGTGCTGGTAATGCTGGAGGATTTCTTGACATTGTGTTTTAACAGCCAGTAGTTTAATACCGTTGTGTTTTAGCATTCATGCTGGTAATGCTGGAGGATTTCTTGACGCTGTCTTTTACCATTCATGCTGTTACGATGGGTGACATTTTTCACGATGTGTTTTCTTGATGTTGTGTTTTTCATGAAGGATAGAAGGAAGAGAGAGAAACGAGAGAAAGGGAGAGAGGGAGAGAGAGAGAGAGAGAGAGAAAATCGCAAGAAATGTGGGATGGTTTTTGGAATGACAGTTATTTCCATATTTAAAACAAGCTATATATATATATATCTACAACCTAAATTTCTACAATCGGACCTTGATTAAAAAAACGGGTGGTGCTCCGATGTGTTTTGATCCCAAAAGCTGATGCTCAATGCGCACATCACATATGTGAGGCATTTGTTATTGAAATATACTATAAAATTATTTATACATAAGATTTTAACTTGTTAACTTTTAAATTTTATCATGTTTTTAGCTTTTTTAAATTTTCTAATGTTTTTGGATTTTCTGAAATTTTTACTCCCCCTAAAATGCAAATATATTTAAAGAAATTTGAAAACAAACTGTACAAGTAAAGTGACAACTGTGTGAATCGCTTCAATTCGCCATCCACTTGACATAAACAATCAGAACTTCCCATATCAACAAACTATTTTCCCATTTAGATTTCAAAACACTTAAGTTTGTTTTAATCAAAATGGTTTTTTCGGAAAATAATTTTTGTTTTTACCATATGTAGGTTCAGGGTTCATCATCTTGTTCTTTCGACCACTTGTAAGAAGATTACATCAAGTTCAACTTAATGACCTTGACGAATCACTTGTAAAACCAAACCTTTGTACTACATGTAGGAATAAAACATCTACACAAATTCATTTTACCAATAAAAATGTCGATTCTTACTTCACACTTACCAACCTGGAAGCTCCGGCAAGTCACAACCTGTAAAATTTAAAACGTTTAAGATTCATTCACAAAATCAATTTTTTTAAGAATGATGCCGATTCCTGGTCCACGATTACAAACTTGGGAGCTCCGGCAAGTCACAACCTGTAAAATTTAACACGTTTAAGATTCATTCACAAAATCATTTTTTTAAGAATGATGCCGATTCCTGCTCCACGATTACAAACTTGGGAGCTCTGGCAAGTCAGGATTTTTAAGTAAAGAAAATGTCCACCCAAGCCTGACCAGTCTTGGATGATCTCAACTCTGATTCAGTCGGGTTATAAGTTGCTTTCTTTGTCGCATAGAAATCTTTAACCCCTTGAACCTTACCCTCAACCATTTTTCCAAAAATCTTTTTCATATTTCCACTAAATGTTTTCTCAACATCAAATTCTTTCTTTTCAGAATAGAGTTGATTTGAGATCTCAACCTTTCCAACTTCTGATTTAAAATTCTCAGTCCTCAATGGTGGAAAATTTGTATCATCCATTGGAGGCACTGAGTTTTCCTCTTTTACCTCAACCTGTGGCTCCTCTGACTTTGTAGAATCAGATTCATCGCCGAATTTCTCAGAAAACTTTTTAACAACCCACATTTGGTTGTCTTTGGCTCTCTTTTTGTAAAAATCTTTCTTTGAACATTCACCAACTTCATAAGTTGAATTTTCAAAAATTTTGAATTTTTCAGTTGGTGGTTCATTTTTCTCAACAACTTTTCCTTTAAGTTTTTCAGAAACTTCCTGTTTTGTCTTTGTATCCATCGGACAATTCCATGCAATGTGACCAGCTTCATTGCATTTAAAACAGGTTCTAGTCTCCTGTCGATGAAAAACTCCAGTCCCTATTCTCTTCCTCTCAGCAAGAAACTCCTGGTTTGATTATCTCCAGAATGGTTTTTTCTGTTCTTCCTCAGCACTTCCTCCTAAAACAAATTTTGTATTTGTTTTAGAAATTTTCTCATTTTTATAATTTTCAGGTGGAATAAAACCTAGACCTTTCTTTTTGAAGTTACCATTATGGTTTGTTTTCTTTTGAAAACCAGAACCAGAACTGTAACCCTTTTTCTTGTTTAACCGTTGTTGAACTCTTGAAGTGTATTTTTTAGGTTTTTCAGTAAGATTTAAATCTTTTAATTCAGAAATATTAATTTTTATCATTTTGAAAACCTTTTTGATCATTTCAAATTTAACACTTTTTATTGGAAATTCCTCATCAGAATATAATTTGTCTGAATCATTCAATGTATATGCAACTTTGAATAATTCTTCATTCAAATTAGATTTTGATAACAGGAATTCTTTATTGTAAACCCGTTTAACCGACATCTTTGGATTGTTGACCAACAAACTCGAATTTCCAGACTCAGACTTTGACTCCGACTCCTCATCTGTATCCAACACCTGATCGACCACCTTTTTTATTAACTCATACTCATGATCAGTGTTAGATGATGTGAAAGTAACGTCAATGTTTTCTGGTAAATCATCAGTTGTTTCGGATTTTAACTTTATATTGACTGCCTTTTCGACTTGCTCCTCATTTGGTTTTCTGGGAGAATAACCTTCCCAGATCGGAGGCGGACACTTGTTATAACTAATGCTCTGTTTCTTACCAGTATCCTTCTTCTTTGTCTTTTCATCTTTAAATGCCTCCATTCCTGCAACAGTTGGATAAATTCGATCAATAAGATAATCAGAACTAGAATAACTCTGTAATAATTGTCTGATTCTCTCATTCTCTATCTTTTCAGTTTCCAACTCTTGCTTCCACTTTGCACTTTCTTCAATATAGAAATTTATAGCTTTTTTGCTTTGACATCATCACAGCATTCAGCATTGTCAGTGCATCTTCTCTCTCAGAATTTGTCTTTTGCAGACCAGTTACCGTTCTGTTCAACACATCGTAAGATTCTTTCACGTAGTTTAGATCAAACAATAATTTTCTATCATCTTGTCTCTCTCGACCAACTTCTCGTCTTTTGTTGCACATTCCTTGCAAGATTCTAAATACTTTAAGCAAGGCTTGATGACTTCCACTATCTTTTCAACTTCAATGATTTTCTCAACTTCAATCACCTTTTCTTCTTTAACTACCTTCTCATCAACTTTAACTTCTTCACATTTTTCATTTATCTTTTTCTCCACAACATCTTCAACTTTCACCTTTTCCAACTCTTTTGCTGCTTGTTTCTTCTTCAACTTCTCCAAGCGATCTGCAAAATAAAATTGAAAACTCTCAGGAGATAGTTGAGTATTTGCAATATCAATATGCATTTCTTCTTCATAATCACTGCTGTCATCAGTTGGTGATTGATCAGAATCTATTTTCTTTTCAGAACTATCATCTGAAGAACCAGAATCAGATGGTGTTTGATCAAAAACCGTGCTCTTTCTGAATTTTCATCAGATGAAACAGATTCTTCTTCTTGACTTGAATCATTTCTATCAAATATCTTCCTCCATTCTGTAAACAAATCAGGCTTTTGAACTATTTCTGCAATTAAAGCTACAACTTTTGAATCAGATGGAATATATTTATCCCAGCTGAAGCCCGCTGCCACCTGTTCATCTTCTTGATGAATGATACCATAGTAGGCTTTCTTGTTTGCATCTTCAATCATTTTAGCATGAGCAGTTTATGGTTCCTCTTGTTGATAAGGTTGATGAGAAACCTGTTGATATATGGCTTTTCGATAGTAATCATCTTTTCCAAAAGGATTCTTTCCTCCACTAGCTTCCTGATTTTTGCATTCTCTATTGAAATGACCTTTCTCCCTGCACCGAAAACAAATAACTTTAGATTTATCAAAACCCAAAGTAGAAACATGTGCATCCAGAATATCATTTCTTCCTATGATCATTTTGAACTTTTCAGCTCTTCTTAGGACACTAGCTAGACACCATTTGATGTCCATGAGTTCCATCTCTTCAGCGTCTATCTGATCGTAATCCTCTTTCGTCAGCATAGGATTTCCGATCCTTCCAGCAACCAAACCCTCATAGGATTGTAGCACGGTAGCAAGTAACGCCATGTGATCTTTAGCAACTTCTTCGGAAAAACTTTGACCGCTCGGAAGATTCAAAGCAATGTCGCATTGTAATACAAAACCATTTCCATTCTTTGTTCCTTGAGATTGATAACTTGAAGTTGAAACATTTGGAGTAACATTTAGATATGAAGAAATTCCACTACTGCTGTTTGAACTTTGATCAACATTCCCAGATGAGTTCTCAGCACTACAAGCAGTTTAGATTTTCGGACTCATTTCAGACTCTTGAACACTGCCTTTGTAATACATCTTCACATCTTGTTGATTACTCGGATTATTCATCCTTGCAATCTTTTGCTGTTCAAGATCTTGACCTTCAATCTTCTCGATGAACTGAGAGATTGTTAGACGATCATATTCTCCGGTGTTCTTTAAGATCATCAAAAATGTACCCCACTCTTTCTGAGGTAAAGCGTCAGCTAACTTGTCGACCCATTCATCTTGAGGTTTTTCAATTCCTAGCAAAGACATAGATCGAACTAGGTGACAGTATCTTTCAATCAGTTTCTTTGACGATTCTCCTGCCAAATTTGAAAACAGATCAAACTCTTTCTTTAGCAATGCTTTCTTGCTCCTGATCATTTTTTCACTACCTTCAAACTTAATTTTAAGCGCATCCCAGATCGATCGTGCAGTACCATCATGTTGAAGCAGTATAAAGATATCTTCTTTTATCGCTTGCTGAAGTAGAGTAATCATCATCTTTTCAGCTTTGTACATATCTCTTTCTTTGTCATTCAATTCAGAAATCATTTTGATGACTTGCAAATCTGTACGTGGTTTCACATACTTCTTCTCAATGCATTCCAACGATCTCAGATGATTGGCTTGTACCCAGTTTTCGAAACAATCTTTCCACCCATAATATTCTTCAATACCCATGAGTTTTGGGGGGTTTTTGCAAAGTTCCGGTTTCGTTTTCCATGTTCAAGTTTTGAACCATAGCAGCCGGAGTAGTCGGAGATGAAGCAAACGCGTTGAAGAACTCTTCGTCCATGATTTGGTAACACGTTTATCAAGACAACCACTGTTCAAGCGAAATTACTTTCAAGCGAGATTACTTTTAAACGAAATCAACCTGCACAAACAAAACTTCAAACGGAATTAAAAGTTCAAACGAAATCACCAAACAAGATTTTAATTCCGTGCGGAATTAAAAATCAGTTCAAACGAAATTATGTTTTTGAAGCGAAATCACTAATTCCGTGCGGAATTACCTGATCTTTCAAACGAAATTAGCTAAACCAAATGATTCCGTGCAAAATTAGTGAACAATTTCAAACGAGATTAGATGATGTCATCATTTTCGAACAAATTTTCAAACGAAATTATGAATATTTTCAGTTTTAGGTTGAATTATGGTCCAATTCACTCAAGGCTTTGTTAAAACACTAATTTGCTTGATATATGTGAAATTCAGATCATTTTGACCGTTAAAATATGTTCAATTGAGAAAAGAAGGTGTAGAAGTAAGAAAATGAGATGAAATCAGGCTGAAATCTGCAGAACTCCTCCTCCTGTGCTCTGATACCAATTGTAGGATCGTTGTCGGACTCGGATGAGTCGATCAGAGGCGTTCTACTCAAAATGAAAGGCGGAAACAGACATGATGAGTTGAATTCAGCTAGATATCACTTTAAACTGTCTTTCTATTGATCTGGTAACAATTACAAGTCTGTAGACACTTCGACAGAGCTTTGCCGTCGGAAAACACCTAGGTAATTTCGTATGTAATGACACAGACTCAACCCTATATATAGACAACTAATTCCGTGCGAAACATGCTTCATATGAAATTACACACATGCGAAATTACATACTCACACGAAATTAAGTAATTCCGTACGGAATTACTTTTTGACCTCTTCATGCGGAATTAGACCAGTTCATGCGAAATTAACTTTCTGTTACGATTTCTCGAACTCCGTGCCATGAGCAATGCAAGACTTGATATAAGACGAAGTCAGCAGACGTATGCACTAACAAAATCCTTAAAACCTATTGCTCAATGGATGGTGAGATTTGAAAAACTCAGACCCATTGCAATATGCGATTTAATTTGTTCAAATACTACTCGATCAACAAACATCTTGATGATTAACACTAAAGAATTTAAGGGGGTTTTCAGATATAAGAAGAATAAAACATGTGCATATTATATGAGGGTGGTCATAAACTTGGGAAACTATTTTGCAGCAGTCATCACACAATTCGAATCAAACATGAAAGGGAAAAAAGTATTACACTTACCAGACAGTTATAATAAAACACGAAGTCAACATGAAACATAAAATTTTCAAATCAATCAACACAACAATAAGATTCATCAACTAAAGCCACAAAGTTCATACCATCAAACGTCCAACTACCAACGCTAGAGTCATCGGACGTTGCGGCTAGCCTTCAAACCTCGTGACACCGCTTCTCAAGCATTAGGATGTATTACCGAACCACCATCCCGTATTTATTGCCGGCTACCACATCTTCGTCGGAAAGAGGCAATCGACAGGGGAGGCCATTGCCTCTAAATTTCTCACCAGAGTTCACCTGAATTTAACCGCAAGTTGCATATTCACCGGTTTAACAAAAATCAACCGATCAGACATCATAGACTACGGATCTAACTGAAAAGTAACATGCAGGGGGAAGAAACTTACCGGATCTTCGCCATAACCCTAGCCTTTGCCGTAATATGTTTCTATTTTTGCTGGCACCTGGTTTGCCGGCTACCACATATTCGTCGGAAAGAGGCAATTGATAAGGGAGGCCACTGCCTCTAAATTTCTCACCGGAGTTCGCCTGAATTCAACCGCAAGTTGCATATTCATCGGTTTAACAAAAATCAACCGACCAGACATCATAGACTGCGGATCTAACTGAAAAGTAACATGCAGGGGAAAGAAACTTACCAGATCTTCGCCATAACCCTAGCCTTTGCCGTAATATGTTTCTATTTTTGCTGGCACTTGGTTCTTCGTCACAGCTACCGTCGGAACCCTAGGGGTTCGTCGGAGTTTTAAGTTTTTTTTAGAGAGAGAACGGAAACGTTGATGTTGATGGTTTTGTTGTTGTGTTGTGGCGGTGACTGAAGAGGGAAACCAAACCAGAGACGATGAGAGGAGGAGTTGAAAGGTTGGAAGAATGGAAGAAAAGGATAGTATATTAAGAGATTAAAAGAGAAAGGGTAGGTGGTAAAGCCACCGACCTTTCTCTTTAATATTATATAAATAAATCTTTGACTAATTTACTTTTGTCTTCAATAGATGTAGCTATCAATTATGAAAGACAGAAAGAATGTCTGTTAGCCGTACTTACTTTGATGTCGATAGGTGTATAATCATTTTATATATCCAAATGGGTTTACTGATTATGAGTGCATCATGGTTATAATATAAAACCTAGGTTAATTACCCGAAACTATTATAAATAACATGAAAATCATACGTCAAATAATATACCGACAAGACAGGTGTACGGTTATTTATAGAGGTACACAGGTACGCTTTGACATAAAACTAATAACTATGAGGATCAATCTCCAACTGGGATATCAATCGCGTGATCATTAGCCACAACTGGACTACCATGAGGGTTTGCAACGTTTTCAGAGTCTATAGACGCGTTTTGATCTTTTACTTTTGGGGCACCCGGTTCATCATTTTCACTCAATTGCTCGTTGTTTTCTGTAGTATTGTCGTCGATGTCTGCCTTTACATTCCTACACACAACATAATATATAATTTGAATGACGCCCAGGGTGAATCCGAGAGCATTTGGAACATGTAAACAAGAAAGCGTTAGAAAATTCAAGATTAATATGTAAACATTTTGTAATTAAGCATGGACATAAATAGTAATACCATGATGTTTAAGTCCGCAAGAAGTAAACCATAAAAGAACCACACAAAGCCACTTAGTGTCACCGATAATACCAGAAGAATAGGCATGTATTTCACACTCTTAGTTTTGATCACTTGTGTCTGAATAGAAAAAGAATCGAGTGAATGAAAGAAATGAATAGCTTTTTCCACCATAAATATTATTTGTATAATTTATTGTAGTCTTAGTAAATTTTCTAATTCCATATGTTTTTGTAAAATCAGTGTACAGACTTACTAGAAACCCTAGATTTGTCACGAGTTTTTTTTCTTTTTTTTTGTACGGCTAAAATCTCACCACACATGTCGTTTGCAGGATTTGAACCCACTACCACTTGGTTGGAGAATACATCATTTTTTATAGACCCGTCACGAGTTATTATTGATTTTTAGATCGATTGTACTTACCAAGACACTTGAAGGTGTGACAAAAACACACAGAGAAGTTAATACAAGGACAACCCATCCAACTA
This sequence comes from Helianthus annuus, assembly GCF_002127325.2. Taxonomy (NCBI): domain Eukaryota; kingdom Viridiplantae; phylum Streptophyta; class Magnoliopsida; order Asterales; family Asteraceae; genus Helianthus; species Helianthus annuus. The sequence continues at coordinate 19,824,672 of NC_035436.2, read as the reverse complement.
TCACATCGCGTTGAGTGCCTTTCGTAAGTAATTGGCTCAAGATAACAATCAATCCGAATCCAATAACTATGAACATCATGATTTGCTTCAAAGACTTCATCTAGCCATAGAATTAGTAATGCTAAGAGAAATTAACAAATAAACGAGGACTATATAAGAATTCATACATTTGTACGTACCATGGCTCTCTTTGGGGCATAAAAGGCGAAAACACACAGATAAAAGGTTTGTATGGCAATGCCAACGGAACTGATGGTGGTTAGGTACATTGCATCGCCCTTTATCAACGCGTAATATAACCATAGAACAGATGTAAATAATCCCAACACGTAGTGCAACGACTTAATGCCTTGAGTGGTTTTCTTTTTGTAAACTTCATAGAATGTTGCCCTATGTTTTCTCAATGCAATAATGTTTGAATAATTTAAGAAATGACACATACAAATATGGACTTATTAGTACTGATTTATTATGATTAGGGCTGTAAACGAAGCGAACGAACACGAACAATGCTATGTTCGTGTTCGTTCGTTAAGGAAATTAACATGTTCGCGAACTGTTAATGAACGCATACCGAACATAAGTTTATGTTCGTGTTCGTTAAGGAAATTCAATTGTTCACGAACAGTTCGTGAACACTGGTCTCGAACACAAACGAACGCAAGCTAATATAAATAAACGCGAACGAACCTTTAACTTGAAAATAAAAAAATGAAAACATTGTTATTCTTAAACATTGGATATAAGTTGTTAAATACAACCATTAAATGATAAATCAAAACACAAGAAGTTTACCACACCACCAAACGATAAATAAAGTTTAACTAACTTAGATATAATTATCCCCAAAAATGTCTTAGAATATCCAAATTTTAGCTTGCTTAGAAAAAATAGAGTTTCAAGTTTTCAATATGTTTATATAAAAGGTTTATTATTTATTATTTTTTTAGTATAATAAGTCGAAAATATTACCGAACGTTCACGAACCCAGTCAAACGAACGATACTTGTGTTCGTGTTCGTTCGCTAAGTTAACCGAACGAAATTTTTTGTTTGTGTTCATTCGTTATGCTAATCGAATGAACCTAAACAAACTTCCCACCAAACGGTTCACGAACTGTTCGCTGAACGTTCGGTTCGTTTACAACCCTATTTATGATGAAAGAGTCAAAGAGGATTGAACAACTTACAGGGGTGAAATAAATACCATAAATAAATGAGAGAATATTTCCTGAAATGAAGAATTAAGCAAGCATATAGTTAGCAAGCTAGGCTTTGGTTGTGTTACTATTTATTCATGGTTTGTGATCCATCACTCATCATATAATCAACTACAGTGGCTGACATATCCAATGATGTTCTACATGATCAGAGTGATTAAACTAGCTAATGGATAGTAGAGAGAGAGAGAGAGAGAGAGAGAGAGAGAGAGAGAGAGAGAAGAGAGTACCAATAAGACCAAATGCAAAAGTGATTTGGGGAAATGTTTGAGCAGCAATCACCATTATTACAGCAATCACACACACTCAAATCAAATGGTAGGGGTGTTCAAGATCGGATTATCCGGTTTTTGGATATCCAAAAACCGGATATCCGAAAATTTCAGATAGTGAATATTGATATCCGAATCCGTATCCGAAATTATAAAAAAAAATCAAAAAAATCCGTTTTGTGTTTAGAATAAAACTAAACTTATATTCGATTTTCCAAATTTCCAACATTTAAAATTAAAAACAATCATAAATTCACACGAATACAATTATTTACTACTTTTTTACTAAACTAAATATAATGCTCATATACTATATATATTTATAAAAAAAAAATTAGTTTTCGGATATTGGATAATCGGATTATCTGAAATTTTTGAAATTCATATTCGAATCCGAATCCGAAAATTCGGATTATCCTGTTTTCGGATATCCGAATTTTCGGATATCCAAAATTTCGGATATTTTGGATACGGGTTTTCGGATATTTCGGATTCGGTTTCGGATCCGGATTTTTTTGAACACCCCTATCAAATGGTTACGAAGAAATGCTGGAGAAGAGAAGAGAAGGATGGTCATATAGGCAAGGGCAAGGCGGTGCCATGCACGTCGCTTTCTCCTTTTTTTTTACTCCATATAGGTTAAAAACACAACCTAAGGCTGCAAAGTGGGGTTGTAAGTTCAAAAACCTACCCTCCACCATCGTTGCCGCGCCATCGTCATCAAAATCTAGTTTTTTTTCATCATCGCCACCCAAATCCAACCAATCAAAACCCACATAGTTCGCTTTTCAAAATCACCGGCAAACATCAAAAATCACCGGCCAACATAAAAAAATCAACGGCAAACATCAAGAATCACATGTTTTTTTTTGTATCATCAGCCGTAAAAAATCGAAAAAACCAGCAAACAAACAGGGACACAAAAATCAGAACCAAAAACAGGGACACAAGCAAAATACAGGGACACAAGATCAGAACCAAAAGACATCAAAATCACCAGCAAAAAATAAGCAAAAACCTTACCATCGCCGTATCCGTCAATCCTCACCACCACCACCACTGTCGCTGTAAAAAACCCACCACCGCTACCACCGTCTCCGTCAATCCTCCATACCATCACCGTCGTCGTCCCCTTTCTCTCCACCACTGCCACAGTCGCCGTCGGAGTTGCAGGTGGGGTTTGTACCCACCACCGTCTTTTGAACTGCCAAACACCACTCACAGACACCACATACCCACCCTTCGTTGGCTATAGGAACGACGTGATGGTGGTGAGAGGCGGCCTGCAGCAACCAGACAGAGAGAAGGGATGGGGAGAGAGAAACTCGATGAGAGAGAGAGAGAGAGAGAGGTGGCGGAGGAGTTGTGCGGCGGCAGCAGCACCGTGGGGGACGGTTGGCGACGAACCGACGCCGGCGATGGCGGCGGTAATGGTGGTTGAAAGAAAGAGAAACATGGGTGGGTTTCAATCGTCGACATCATCATCTTCGTTTAACAGGTTTAAAAAGAAAGAAATGAATGATAGATGCGTGTGGGGGTTGGATTTTTCAAGAGAGAGAGAGAGATGAATGAAAGATGATATTTTAAAAATGGATCGATCTGCATCTTATAAATTGAAAAGAAAGAGAGAGGAGAGAGGAAGGATATGACATTTGGGGTAAATGACCAATATACCCTTATTGTTGGCAAAATCTGATTGGTGGAGACTGGTTCTCATGGTTCTTACAACTGGGGGTGGTTTTCATTTTAGCGGCTCCATATATATATATATAATGTAAGTATCTATAGAAAACCCACTTTAATTTAGAAAACCCGGGAAACTCAAAGCTCCCGATGTTTTTTTTTCTTGAAAAAATTTACACATGTTATATACATGTTTTTTAGGGTTTTGGGCAAAAAAAAATCAAAAAAGCGCCGAGTAGATATTTTAAAAAAAAAATAAACAAGTTTTGGTGAAACACATGTTACAAATATGTCAGATGAATGTAACATGTGTTACACCAAAGCTTGTTTATTTTTTTTAAATATCTACTCGGCGCTTTTTTGATTTTTTTTGCCCAAAACCCTTAAAAACATGTATATAACATGTGTAAATTTTTTCAAGAAAAAAAAAACATCGGGAGCTTTGAGTTTCCCGGGTTTTCTATACATCCTTCCCCTATATATATATATAGGAGGAGTTGGGTAGAAGGTGGATTTTTCCTAGAAAGTCTAGGAAGCAATCAGAATGCGACACGTGGCATTGAAAGATTTTAACTAGAAGGGCAATTATGTACTTTCACAAGCTATTTTTATTTTAAGAAATTATCTTCAATAACTAACTATCCATGTGCACGAATGAAACCGATTTCCTCCATAATTTTCGGAATTTTTTGTTTTCGAATTCTGATCTCACGTAAATATCAATCATTCCTTCGTTTTCTTGCTCAAAAGATTCATCGTTGATCATTAAACTTTATCTGGAATCTATCAGCATGTTCTTGGTACTGTGTTTTAACAGTTAGAAGGTTAAAGTCAATGTTTTTAATTTTTTATAGATCCCATAATATGAACGATGTTTGGTAACGCTGGATGATTTCTTGACATTGTGTTTAAGAGCAAGCAGATTAATACCGTTGTGTTTTAGCATTCATGCTGGTAATGCTGGAGGATTTCTTGATGATGTGTTTTACCATTCATGCTGGTAATGCTGGAGGATTTCTTGACATTGTGTTTTAACAGCAAGCAGATTAATACAGTTGTATTTTAGCATTCATGTTGGTAATGCTGGAGGATTTCTTGACGCTGTATTTTACCATCCATGCTAGTAATGCTGGAGGATTTCTTGACATTGTGTTTTAACAGCAAGCAGATTAATACAGTTGTGTTTTAGCATTCATGTTGGTAGTGCTGGAGGATTTCTTGACGCTGTGTTTTACCATCCATGTTGGTAATGCTGGAGGATTTCTTGACATTGTGTTTTAACAGCAAGCAGATTAATATAGTTGTGTTTTAGCCTTCATGTTGGTAATGCTGGAAGATTTCTTGACGCTGTGTTTTACCATCCATGCTGGTAATGCTGGAGGATTTCTTGACATTGTGTTTTAAAAGCCATCAGTTTAATACCGTTGTGTTTTAGCATTCATGCTGGTAATGTTGGAGGATTTCTTGACGCTGTCTTTTACCATTCATGCTGTTTTGATGGGTGACATTTGTCACGATGTGTTTTCTTGATGTTGTGTTTTTCATGAAGGATAGAAGGAAGAGAGAGAGACGAGAGAAAGTGAGAGAGGGAGAGAGAGAGAGAGAGAAAATCGCAAGAAATGTGGGATGGTTTATGGAATGACAGTTATTTCCATATTTAAAACAAGCTAAATGACATATCTACCCCTGATTAATTAAATAATCCTATTTTTAAGAAACATATTTCCCCAAAATGCCACCAAGATGATCTCAACCATTAAACACACCCATTGGATGGCCCAGATCGCTTCCTAGACTTTTTAGGAAAAACACATTTTCCGCAGGATCCCCAACCTATATATATATATATAAATATATATATATATATATTTATATATATATAGAGGTACACAGGTACGCTTTGACATAAAACTAATAACTATGAGGATCAATCTCCAACTGGGATATCAATCGCGTGATCATTAGCCACAACTGGACTACCATGAGGGTTTGCAACGTTTTCAGAGTCTATAGACGCGTTTTGATCTTTTACTTTTGGGGCACCCGGTTCATCATTTTCACTCAATTGCTCGTTGTTTTCTGTAGTATTGTCGTCGACGTCTGCCTTCACATTCCTATACACAACGTAATATATAATTTGAATGACACCCAAGGTGAATCCGAGAGCATTTGGAACATGTAAACATGAAAGCGTTAGAAAATTCAAGATTAATATGTAAACATTTTGTAATTAAGCATGGATATAAATAGTAATACCATGATGTTTAAGTCCGCAAGAAGTAAACCATAAAAGAACCACACAAAGCCACTTAGTGTCACCGATAATACCAGAAGAATAGGCATGTATTTCACACTCTTAGTTTTGATCACTTGTGTCTGAATAGAAAAAGAATCGAGTGAATGAAAGAAATGAATAGCTTTTTCCACCATAAATATTATTTGTATAATTTATTGTAGTCTCAGTAAATTTTCTAATTCCATATGTTTTTTGTAAAATCAGTGTACACACTTACTAGAAACCCTAGATTTGTCACGAGTTTCTTTTTTTTTTCTTTTTTTTTGTACGGCTAAAATCTCATCACACATGTCGTTTGCAGGATTTGAACCCACTACCACTTGGTTGGAGAATACATCATTTTTTATAGACCCGTCACGAGTTATTATTGATTTTTAGATCGTTTGCACTTACCAAGACACTTGAAGGTGTGACAAAAACACACAGAGAAGTTAATACAAGGACAACCCATCCAACTATCACATCGCGTTGAGTGCCTTTCGTAAGTAATTGGCTCAAGATAACAATCAATCCGAATCCAATAACTATGAACATCATGATTTGCTTCAAAGACTTCATCTAGCCATAGAATTAGTAACGCTAAGAGAAATTAACAAATAAACGAGGACTATATAAGAATTCACACATTCGTACGTACCATGGCTCTCTTTGGGGCATAAAAGGCGAAAACACACAGATAAAAGGTTTGTATGACAATGCCAACGGACCTGATGGTGGTTAGGTACATTGCATCGCCCTTTATCAACGCGTAATATAACCATAGAACAGATGTAAATAATCCCACCACGTAGTGCAACGACTTAATGCCTTCCATGGTTTTCTTTTTGTAAACTTCATAGAATGTTGCACTATGTTTTCTCAATGCAATAATGTTTGAATAATTTAAGAAATGACACATGCAAATATGGACTTATTAGCACTGATTTATTATGATTAGGGCTGTAAACGAACCGAACGAACACAAACAAGGCCATGTTCGTGTTCGTTCGTTAAGGAAATTAACATGTTCGCGAACTGTTCATGAACGCATACCGAACTTGAGTTTATGTTCGTGTTCGTTAAGGAAATTCAATTGTTCACGTACAGTTCGTGAACACTGGTCTCGAACACAAACGAACGCAAGCTAATAAAAATAAACGCAAACGAACCTTTAACTTGAAAATAAAAAAATGAAAACATTGTTATCCTTAGACATTGGATATAAGTTGTTAAATACAACCATCAAATGATAAATCAAAACACAAGAAGTTTACCACACCACCAAACGATAAATAAAGTTTAACTAACTTAGACATAATTATCCCCAAAATTGTCTTAGAATATCCAAATTTTAGCTTGCTTAGAAAAAATAGGAGTTAATTACATAGTTAGTCCCTGTGGTTTGCATAAAATAACATACTTAGGTACTAATAGTTTAAAATCACATTCTAGGGTATTAACTTTTCATTTTGTAACGTTTAGAGGTATTAGCGTTATTTGTAGGTTTAAAATCACATTCTATTAGTACCTAAGTATGTTATTTTGTGCAAACCATAGGGACTAACTATGTTAATACCCTAGAAATTAATACCTCCAAACGTTACAAAATGAAAAGTTAATACCCTAGAAGGTGATTTTAAACTATTAGTACCTAAGTATGTTACTTTGTGCAAACTACAGGGACTAACTATGTAATTAACTCGAAAAAATAGGGTTTCAAGTTTTAAATATGTTTAGATAAAAGGTTTATTCTTTATTATTTTTTAGTATAATCAGACGAACATATTACCGAACGTTCACGAACCCCTTCTAACGAACGAGACCTGTGTTCGTGTTCGTTCGCTAAGCTAACCGAACGAAATTTTTTTTTGTGTTCATTTGTTAAGCTAATCGAACGAACCTAAACAAACTTCCTGCCAAACGGTTCACGAACTGTTCGCTGAACGTTCGGTTCGTTTACAACCCTATTTATGATGAAAGAGTCAAAGAGGATTGAACAACTTACAGGGGTGAAATAAATACCATAAATAAATGAGAGAATATTTCCTGAAATTAAGAATTACGCAAGCATATAGTTAGCAAGCTAGGCTTTGGTTGTGTTACTATTTATTCATGGTTTGTGATCCATCACTCATCATATGATCAACTACAGTGGCTGACATATCAAATGATGTTCTATATGATCAGAGTGATTAAACTAGCTAATGGATAGTAGAGAGAGAGAGAGAGAGAGAGAGAAAAGAGAGTACCAATAAGACCAAATGCAAAAGTGAGTTGGGGAAATGTTTGAGCAGCAATCACCATTATTACAGCAATCACACACACTCAAATCAAATGGTAGGGGTGTTCAAGATCGGATTATCCGGTTTTCGGATATCCGAAAACCGGATATCCAAAAATTTCAGATAGTGAATATTGATATCCGAATCCGTATCCGAACTTTCGGATATCCGATATCCGAAAAATCGGATATCCGAAACTTCGGATACGGATTCGGATATCCAACCGGATATCTGAATTTATAAAAAAAAAGTCAAAAAATCCGTTTTGTGTATAGAATAAAACTAAACTTATATTCGATCTTCCAAATTTCCAACATTTAAAATTAAAAACAATCATAAATTCACACGAATACAACTATTTACTACTTTTTTTACTAATTTTTACAATAATTCAAACTAAATATAATGCTCATATATTATATATATTTATAAAAAAATAATTAGTTTTCGGATATCGGATAATCAGATTATCCGAAATTTTTGAAATTCATATTCGAATCTGAATCCGAATCCGAAAATTCGGAATATCTTGTTTTCGGACATCCAAAATTTCGGATATTTTGGATACGGATTTTCGGATATTTCGGATTCGGTTTCGGATCCGGATTTTTTTGAACACCCCTATCAAATGGTTACGAAGAAATGCTGGAGAAGAGAAGAGAAGGATGGTCATATAGGCAAGGGCAAGGCGGTGCCATGCACATCGCTTTCTCCTTTTTTTTTTACTCCATATAGGTTAAAAACACAACCTAATGATATTAGAAGCACAACCTTCTACTTTTCTATAATGGTTAGAAGATGATAAAAACAATTAAATAACACCACCTTTTACTTTTGTTTCAGAACCAAAACAAAATGTATTATTTATTATGAATAATTAACCAAACTAGAATTTACGTAGCACGCGTTGCGGAGTCGTTTTTTTAACGTGATTTAAATGTATTGATTTTTTTTTTAATTGCTTTTCGATCAAAAATAGATCAACCGCAAATGTTCATAAAAATAACCACAAAAAACGTATTATATTTAACATGACTCATTTTCGAAAAAAAATCAAAATGTAAACAACTTGAATTTATACCAACACGTATATAAAATTAAACATGTCAAACTCAAGGTTGTTAAAATGTTATTACATCGAAATGTAAACAAATTTTAATTTATATCGACACGTACGTATATGTCTAAACGTAGACTAACTCAAAATGTCTATAAACGTATTATATATGATATGACTCATGAAACATAAAGTATTATTTACTTTAAAAGATATTATGTCGAAACGTAAACAAATTTGAATTTATATCGACATATACATAAAAATAAGCATGTAAACTCCAGGGGGTCAAATGGCATTTTACAAAGTTTTAAAAAGTTGAACAGGATGTAAGTATCAATGTTAAAATTTGAGAAAAGTATGATTCAAAAAAAGTTTAAGTTACAGTAGCAAAGTGATCAACAAATTATATATATAATAATGAAAGGTAAAACTAATTATAGTTACACTACAACTGTATTTATGAAAACAGTATGACAATTGACAATTATAATTGTTCGGTATAAATCCTTAGTACTGATCATGGTTACTAATGCATGCAATTAATTACTACTACTCAATGGTAAATTACTAAGCATATAGCCGTTGATGTGGAAATTAATCTAACTCTAAAACTTTATTAGTGCAACTTTTCTGTAGTCATTTTATTGCAGAAAAAAATTAATATTTGTAAATTTCGTCGGTAAGTTTTCCTCTCCCTAATCCATAGCAGTATTATTGATTAATTTTTTTGGATGCTAATCCATCTGTAGTTTGTTAAAAAGTAGATGATTATTTATAGACAAATTATAGAAATATTAAACGAGTATCAAGAAAGAAGTATGATTAAATTTAACGTAATAAGCTTTTCAGTTCTAAATACTAAATGAGTAAATCCACAACTAACTACAAACTAATTAAACATTTTATATATTTTACTATCTTTATTCCAATAAGATCCCACTAGCTTTGATGTTCTACGTATTATTAAGTGAAAAAAATATCGAATTTAATTATTTTCTCATCCACAAGTTTAATGATTGCCGTTCAAAAAAAAAAAAAAAAAAAAAAACAAGTTTAATGATTATCATGCATTCCACAGCTTGCTAGCCATCGTAATTGACTTTTGATGCTAAAGTAACTATTAGCTTCTATCAATACATATTTGGGAAACTAATTTGATGAACTTCTATCGGAAAATTTATAGCAAAAATAGTTTATACAAGTGTGGAACAGACTCAACAAACGCTTTAAATTTTTATGAAAGAGTATGACAAATGGTACTTATAATTGTCTCTGTGGAAAATCTGTGAAGAAATTTACCATCGTGCTCTTCTTCAGTATTGAGCATAGTTACTATTTCACGCATTTCTTACTGCTAAGCAAAAATTTACCATTGATGATTGTTCTAGAGTAACTTATTATTAAAGATTAAGTTGTCACAAACTCACTAGTTTTTTATTAAGGTCACTTATCATTAATCATCCAAATTAATTTCTACTGCGCTAAGAGTGGGTTTTTTTGGGCCATAACGCCCTGAACACCGCGACGGGTGATATTATAAGGCAAAAAAAGAGGGGAGGTGCCATGCATTTCGCGACGTTATGGAGGTTCTTTTCAAAATTTTGACCAATCATAAAAAGCAAGGTTTTTTCAAATTTGACAGTTACTAAAATAGATGATTATTTAAAAAAGTTAATAGAAATATTAAACGAATACTTTTTCGAGTGAAACATTTCTTTCCTTAAGAAAAAATATAGGTCTGTCAACATACTTGGTTAGATCCGCTTCAAAACCCACACTTATCATATTAGATATTTAGTTATGTTTTAAAAATATTTCTTTTCAACCCTACAATCCGCTGCTATATTATACGTTTCCACGGTATCACCTTCTTTTATTTAATTATGAGTAAATTTCTTTTTGAGTCCATGTGGTTTATGCATTTTAACTATTCTTTTATTTAAAAGTCCTAAAACTTAGTGTTCCATCTAATAAAAACTCTAAATCTAAATACTTTTATAAGAAAAAAAACATTAAATGGTCGGGTTTTTTTGGGTTTTTGTTTTCCGGGTTTTTCAGGTCGGGTTGTTTGGGTTTTTGGCCTGGGAAAATTGACCCTATAACCGAACCATTTAAAGTTCGGGTTGGTTGGGTTCGGGTTTTTCGGGTATTCGCTAATTTGAGTTCGGATGGCTTTGAATTCGGGTCGGGTTCGGGTTTTGGATAAAAATGAATAGCCCTACTTACCGGTCACGTCACCCGCTCCATCAACTTCCCTAACTCACCTAATTTGATGGCACCAATCCTTACCCGCCACTTCACCTACTCAATCTCTAATCCGTTGAGTGGATCATGAGTACGAGGGGATTATGACGGCTCTGATACCACTTGGTGTGTATCGATTGGCTTGTTAAGAAAATAGAAAGAAAACTAGACAGAATTTAAGATAGGAATTTAGATCAATTTTATGCATATTTCATAAAATGAAAAACTCTTCTCCATATAAGGAAGAAATAGAACAATCAACTCAAACCTACTTTCTTAAGAAATTGGAAACGGACGTAGGGGAAGGAATATGCATCCCCATATCCCTCAATATCCTAGGTACCACACAATTAAACTAATAATAAAAATAACTATTAATTAATTATTCATAAATGAAAATAGAAATGTAAGATAGTTTTTGCGTAAAAGCTCTACACTTCATTGTATGCATGTGCACGTGACAAACTCATAAAGGCACATAACTGTTGTGGTTCCAACGGTTTTCGTTGGCCAAAAAGAATATAGGAAGAATCCAAAAAGCAATTTAGAAAGGATTAGACTTAATAATTTTCATTCATAGGAGCATGATCCATTTAAGAACATGCATGGCTCAAACTCTATTCATGCTTCCTGTTATGAGAAGGCTTCGACCCATAACATTCATGCACCTACTCAATCCTTGCCCTTCCATATTCGGCTTGTACAACACCCCCACTTACCCGATGGGCACCCCCGCCGGTGGTGTGACCCGAGCCGGTAGTGGCTATCCGTGACGTGAACGGTAAGTGGCATGGGTGGCCTTATGGTTATATATTGTGTAAATAACTAAATTTAGCTTAACACACATAACACATTAAAACTACTCATACGCTTTGAATCGAAATAAGATGAGAAACATCCTAGTGCCGGTAACTATATTTTTAACTTCATTTGTTTTATTATCTCCATTCAATGTTTCTGATTTCATCAACACTTGTCAATTTCAATCGCTGAACTCTCCTAGTTGATTCATTTCGATCTTATTTAATTTGTTTATGGTAAAAAAAAAGGTAAAAATAATCGATTCAGGAGTCATATAACGTGTGACATAAAAAAGTTGCAATTGTCTATGCAATTTAACAAGAAAAAAATAAATCTTTATAATTCTAAATATCAAATGAGTAAAGCCCAAAACTGATTTTAAGCTTGAGGTCTTTAAAAAATAAAATATATAAAACTAAAATAAAAAAGAACTGTTTTGCTTATGACACTAATAAATCTAGATCCTTTGGTCATTTACTAGCTAGTACTTCGGATATTTAAGATTCGAATATCGGATATTTCGGATCGGATTTTCGGATACGGATAGTTTTGAACACCCCTAATCATGGATGACTCTTAACTTGTTTTAGTTATATAAAGGTAAGGAAAAAACATATTAACAGATTATAACTTAATTAAGAAGTATCACGTCCCCTAGTCTTATTTGAACACCCCTAGTCTCATACTTCTAGATATCCATACACCCACCACATTATCCTCATTGAGCAAGTTGTTTTTTTCTACTACTTCCCTCTTTTTTTTCCCTTTGTGTGTCAACTCAAATACGTATTTAGGAAAAATAATTAAACTAAAGACATACCCTTTTCTAGATAAACTAGTCAAATTCGTCTGTGTATTGCGACAAGAATTCAGTATGTATCAGTTTAGTTCGTTATAGTAACAGTACATTGCTAGCGCACAATATAACAATCAAAAAGAAAACTCAAAATATAAAGTTGTGATATGCATAAAATGATAACGCCACGTGTTTTACATCAATAAAAAACCATAAAAATACCGGCAACGGTTCAGACAATACTGGCACCGATGTTTGGTGGGAGTCAATTCGGTTCATCACATGACCAGTACAATATCGAAACTTGATATAGCTTACGATACCAAAGTAGAAACTCTATTTTGCAAACAAGTTTGTAATCAACAAATTTGGTCATAGATATCTGGTGTTAAACAACGCATTGAATGATGTCTATTTCAAACACTGTTTTTATTTATTCCTGAACCTTTACGTACTAATGAGCTCAATTTGTTGATATTTTGTTATGCTTTTTAGTTTGGAGTAAAAAAAACATGTGTAAATTACTAAATCCTTGTTCATTAGCTCTTCCTATTCATATTGTAACGCCCATCTATTTTAAAACAATCTATTATACTTTTGAAAAATAGATATCAAATTAAAATATTTTATAAAGACACATGTACTAACACTTCCAAAATGACTTGGCATAACATACAAAAGTTTAGTTGTATACATATTTTCAAAGTAAAATTAAACAAATCCCAAAATACAACTAGAGTTTAGTGACATGAAACTTGAAACCTAATTCCGAAGTCTCATTCGTTGGATTTACTCTTTAGCAAATAGTTCGAAATAAAAACAATTAATTAATATGTAGCGGAAAACATCAAGTCTTTACCATCAAAATGAATTAAAATTTAAACATTGTCTTATAAAAGTAACATGAATGAAAGGGGATGCCGGTCTTCAACGGGGTGCCTTGCCATGAGCCATCTATCACTTCTTCGAACTTTTGTTAAAGCCCCTCCACTGTGTCTGCCTACTTGTGAGCTTCTGTTTTTGTTAAAATGAAATTTAGCCTTAAAAAAGGTCAACAGACGCATCACTAGCAATACAATGCACACCCTCGACCTTTCGCTCTGGCGATACCCCCTCCTTGGTCTCTGGCTCAGGTGATTCTCCCTTCTTCGGCGACTCGAGGAATCACAATTTCTGTTTATACATTATTAGATTTCTTTATTGAATCTACTGTATGTTAAATAAAAATGATTGTACACATGATATGTTTTAAGCATTCCATTTTTTAGGCAAATTAAGGTAAGCTAACAATAGGACACGTGTCTTGTTCTGGTTTAACTTTCTCCATCTTGATTTAAACATTGTTATTTTAGTTATGTTGTTTAAAGCTAAAAATAAAGTTTAACATTATTTTTATAACAGAAAATAACTAAACTGTTTCCTAAATTACCAAATTGCTAAAAATAAATTTTAACATTATTTTTTATAACAGAAAATAACTAAACTGTTTCCTAAGAAAGACGGTGGACCTAATCAAAGAGGACGCGTTCTTATGGATCTCTAACCGAGCAAGACTGAAGGCTCCTTCGTGGGAGAACTGGAAAGACTTTAATATTGTTGATCTCTTGTAATGTTTGTTTTGTGTGTTTTTTTTGACATTGTGTCTCGTTCCAGTCTCTTGCTGGCTTTTTATATTTATATATAAAGTGTTGTTGCCGTTCAAAAAAAAAATAATAATAATAACAACCAACATCATATGTCCGAACATAAAAAATTACGGGCCGGTTCCACAGTTCGGTCGGGTCACATAATAAAAATACGAAAATAGATCCAAAAAGTGTTAATCAGAAGATTCAAAACCCAAATTTTAGTTAACTAATATTTAAGTTTAATCAGATCTTAACTCGCAAATACAATTTATAATAACTAGTCTTAATCCCCCGTGTTGTGGGGCATAGGCACAAAACCGTCCTCCGAGTGGGCGGGGGGAGACGGTGCTAACCGAATGATGACCAAAATAGTAAAAAATATAAAATAAAACACAAAATTCTAACACAAAGTGACTTACGAGAACTAACAAGTTGATGATGTTGAATTTATACCAACAACTTTATTAAAATTTAAAATTTGTATGACAATTTTATTCAAGTTTAAGGTAGAAAAGTAAAGTAGTTAAAGAAAATAATAAAAAAATGAAATAAATAAACTATAGAGGATGAAAATAAAAGCTTGCAATAAAATTCGTGTGTATAACAATTCTAATCGCACATGAAAGTAACACATCTTTGGTCTTATAATTCAGGTTTCATTTTTTTTTTCTTTTTGCTAATTCCTAAATTCCAAGTTTCAATAGATAAGTTTAAGAATTAACATCAATAAGTTCTAATACATGGATTGAATCTAAAAATCGACAAACTAAAACTAAAAATCAATACAGATCCGAAGAGAGTGACTCAGTGAAACTTTGTGAGAATGCGCTGGAGTGGCTCTGATGAGTGGCGGCTGGATGGACAACTATGACGTGCGTGGTGGCTGGAGTGAAAGATAGGGATGTTGTGTGCAGCGGCTGACGGGACTCGAACTCGGGACATTACTTACAATCATGACGCACTTTACCGGTACAACACTACTCAATTTTGGTTAAGGGTTCCCCTTAAAAATATTAAAGGGTTTCTTCAGTCATTTCTGGTTAACTTAACATTATAAATTACGAACGAAACAAGTTTTTGGGAACCCCTTACTTGGCTATAGATCCACTCATGCATTAGTAGTAGGGGTGTTCAAAAAAATCCGAATCCGTAACCGAATCCGAATTATCCGAAATTTCGGATTCGTATTCAGATAGCGATATTGAAAATTTTCGGATAATTCAGATATCCGATATCCGAAATATTAAAATAGTTAATTTTTAATTATTTATTATAAAAGTAAATATATATAGAGTTTTCTAGAAGCCCAATTCAATTATCATCCATTCTGCCATTCACGTTCCACCCTAGCATCGCCGCCACGCACAACCCCATCCCACCCCGTCAATCCCGCAACGGCCGGCGACTCGAACAGGCAACCTACAACCGCCACTCCTTCGATTGTTGACCTGCAACTTTCATTCCTATGACCTGCAATAGTTTGTTCGAAGCCGATTAGGTGAGTTACGGCTTCAGATTTTCGATTACTAATCAAGGGTTTTTAACTTTGAATTTCGATTAAGGGCATTATTTTATCAGGTAGTTTGAGTAATGGTTTGTTTTGTTCAAGACTTCAAGCCTAGTTTGAGTAAATGTTTGTTTTGTTCAAGACTTAAAAGCCTGGTATTCAATTGTTGAGATTTGGTATTCGTATGTATTAATCATTACAGTGGCAATTACTTTTAATTTTATTATTATCGTTGGTGTTCAATTGTTAGAGTTTGGCTTTTAGAGTATTTTATATAATGACTGCATATTATTAGATTGATTTCTATTTTGTATAAACTCATATGTGGTTGTGTAAAGATGACAGACTTGATTCGCATTACACTATTGTGCAAGTTTGATTTGATTTTTTTTTTTAGAATTTTGGATATCCGTTTCACCATCCGAATGGATATCCGGAAATTCGGATATCCGAATTTTGGATATCCGAAATTTCGGATACGGATTCGGATAGTGAAATTAGCTATCCGAAATTTTCGGATATCCGAAATTCGGATATCTTTCGGATATCCGGTTTTGAACACCCCTAATTAGTAGTAGCAGTTTTGATATGCTTTTACATAGTTAACTAGATGAGTACCCCGCCGCGATGCGGCGGGGGCACGCAATCCGACAAGTTCTGTTAAACCGTACCAAATAGCATAACCATGAATTCTTTAATTTATCGATATTTATTCTTAGCTGTAAATCAATACCAATTGACCATAAGCCCATAAGGAATAAGACATAATCCTTTGTTTGATTCTTAAAAGACGTGTGCATATGAATACAAACACAATTTGTTTCTATTAACAGACCAATTTCAAAGGGACAGTGGAGAGCATCAAGTATAGCGTGGTGTAGCATATTATGAATCCAAAAACCGAATCTGAATAAGAATATTTTTAGACCCATGCATTATTGGACATGTTTTATCATTTATGGATAAATATTATTGGTTGATTGTTACACATGTGTTATTATTTTGATAAGGATTATGATGAGCAATTTTAGTAGGATAGCAATTCATAACAGAAGCCACGGATGTATGCAAGAGGTCATGTGACGGTATACACGATCAACGAAAATGACACAAGAATTAATAAAAAAGAATTAAATAAAAAGGGAAAATCATAACAATAGCATACCATGACATCGAATTGCTCAGGTTTTGAAACAAGTTGCATGCAGCAATTGTCTACAATAATCTCATTGTATGTGATCTCGGGATACTTTTTGGCAATTTCCCTACAAGATTCCAAGAAAAGACCATCTGCAAGCTTCATGATGTTTGCTTTATGAACCGCCGTCACAGTTTTTCTGTCGTTCAGGTGAGCAAACTCACACGCATACTTTGCGATACGCTCAGAGCAGAATTTCGTTATCACCTAGCAGGACAGCATAATCAGACACAATCCTCATGAAAATAATTTGCAAAAATGAACGATTTCAAACAAACTATAGCAACATACCTTAGTTTAGGTAAATTACTTTATTTAACCTCAAAATATGAACATTGCATTTTATTTTCTTTCGTATGGAAGAGCTATCAAGTTTTGAGCTATATATGCTATAACTACGGAGTACCCAATTTTACATAGGCATTTCGTCAACATGCATACAATTTCACATCAGGAGGCATAACATCCCATATAGGCTTTCATCAAACAACACGCATACAACCTCACACGGGCATTTCATCAAACAACATTCATACAATCTCACACAGGCATTTCATCAAACTACTGTCACCCAATTCCACACAGGCATTTCATCGAACAACATGCATACAATCTCACACAGGCATTTCATCAAACAACTGGCAAAAAATCCCACACAGGCATATCATCAAACAACAGGGATGCAGCTTCACATATGCATTTCATCAAACACCAGGCATACAATCCCACACAGGCATTTCATCAAACAATATACCTACAACCAAACCAACTCACTTTAAGACTCTCAACCTCACCAGGAACAACCTCATTCTCCAACCCAGAATACTCCCCTTAGTATTCTCCCTAATCACCACAATATCCACCTTCTCATGCCGAGTAACCAACCCCAGAAAACTAAAACAATTCACAAGCGAAACAAACAGATCCAACTCTTTCCTCAACAAAACATTCAACGAATTCACCCCACCCCCTACAGGAGTAACCAATCCACCCTTCAAACAAACCTTATTCTTCCTGATCGAACCATAACCTCATCAGGTATCTTGTTCGTGTCACCATGAACTTCAAATTTCTCGAAGATTACTGGCGCTTGTATTGTGTTGACGACCTGTTCAACGGCGCCGGTGACCAAACCATCCGAAGCTCCAATCCCAAGAAAAAAAGTCGATTCGTTCAAAACTTCTTACAACAATTCTTCCTTATGAACACTCAAAGTTAGAAAAACTGAAATTGGGAACCTAGTTTTTTGAAGCGTACCTGTTGGAGCCCAAATCTCAGACGAAACCATGGCTTGGGTTGTGGTTGACGAAGTATGTAAAGCTGCGAGCCTTTCGATGTCGTCGTCGTGGTGGGTGTGTCCCCGACGTCGATTTGGGGCAGAGCGGCGGACGGTGGTGATCGTTATCGGTAGCCGGCTTCCGGAGAAGAGCAGTGGTGATTGATGGTAATTACTGGAGGGCGGAGGCATGTGTGGGTGCCCTAAATGTGGATGGTGTAAGACCCGTGGATCAGCAGACAACACGTCATGACATTGAAGAATTGTTTTACAACCACACACTATGCAAACAATCTATTAAGCATAAGTTACAACCACTTGTTGCATATTTATGTTACAAATTAGAGTATATATAAATTAGTATTGATGTTAAATAGTATTGATTAATTAAATTGTTCACTACACGAATATAAAAATGGATGGAGCAAAAATAACTTTGTTAAAGGACCTTTACATTTTAAAGAATAACTCACATTAAAGGCCAACTATACATTATAGGTCATATAATTAGACTATGGATGAAAATGTATCTTTTGTTATATTAGTGACTATCTATATTTCTAACCCTCATGTCATATTTATGTTTGTATTAATGTTATAGCGTATATATATAGTGGCTCATGTATTTTATATGGGATATCAATAAGAAATTCATCTCTTGTACTCCCATTCTCTTCTATACATTGCTAATAGGTTCTAGTTATTACACAACACGTTATCAGCACGAATTGCTTTTGAAGTTGGATTGTATCAACACAAA
Organism: Helianthus annuus; assembly: GCF_002127325.2. Classification (NCBI taxonomy): domain Eukaryota; kingdom Viridiplantae; phylum Streptophyta; class Magnoliopsida; order Asterales; family Asteraceae; genus Helianthus; species Helianthus annuus. The sequence continues at coordinate 19,805,671 of NC_035436.2, read as the reverse complement.
ACACCATGTCGTATCAACGTTGGCGAAAGAGATAAAAGACAAAATTGTTGATCTGGTATGAAAACCCTTAATTGTTTTAATTTTATTTCCTCTTTTCTCATCGATTGTTGGTATGAAAAAACTCTAAAATTAACTTACGCTTTTCTTGATCTTTTTTATTGGTTATGATTTAAGATTAAAATTATCATGACCAACATTGATATCATCCTTATTTAACCAGGATCATAATGTTTTTACTTCTTTGTTTACTTTACTATGTGTTAACATATCTGAATAGTTTTCTTTTCACAAACAAATACCTATGAAAAACATTGAGATGTGAAGAAAAGAAAGTAAAAGTAAACCAGAAACACAATGGTTTTTCTAGTTTATCTAATTGATTATTTACCGTATTGTAACTAATTTCTTACACCTCTTGGTTATCTCCCTTTTATCATTAAATATTTTATTGGATTTCAAGAGAAGTTTTGGTACACTAAACTGAATAGGTATGTTTCATTAACGGTTTGAAAAGTTGAAGTATCTAGTGAATTTATGCGTTAATTTAGTTGTCCCAAATATGCAATATATATTTAAATCTCCACAATTGTTCATTTTGAAACCACTCTAAAGATTTTAATAATATAATTCTACTTGTATGTCAACTAACTCTTGGAAGATTTAGTTTTGGTTTTTGAATTGTAATCAACTTATTACTTGTGGGATAAATTGTTTTTATTATTATGGTTATAAGTTTTGATTGGTCAATTAATTAGTTTTTGGGGTTTCAAAGAGACATTACAAATTCTAAATCATTATTTGCTTTTATTATTATGGTTATGAATTTTGATATCATTATGTGCTTTTATTATTATGGTTATGAGTTTTGATTGGTCCATTAATTAGATTTTGGGGTTTCAAAGAGACATTACAAATTCTAAATCATTATATGCTTTTATTGTTATGGTTATGAGTTTTGATTAGTCCATTAATTAGTTTTTGTTATTAGTATTTAGACAATTTATGATGAACTACCAAAATACAATTGGTATTACAATAATGCACATGTTTATATGATATTATGTTATAATATGACAACTACTTAGTCAACTTTGTTGTATATCATTGTTATTGCAATTGTATAAGTCCTTTAGTTGCTATTAGATATTTAAATATGTGAGTTGATTCTATAAAATATTTGTGTGGTAAAAGATATTATTTGCAAATTAACATGACACAAAAATTCTCAAGATGCCTGTTATATTTTCTTGAGCAACAAAATTTATTAGTATAAGAAAGCTCATTTACAAGTAATAAAGATTCATATGTTATTATATGATCGAGAAAGTTGATTCTTATTAGTATCTTTTAATTAGAAATTTGATTAATTCTTATTAATTTAAATGATCTTTAATATTTTTTTCTAGACATGACAAGCAAATTAATATGAACTTAATCTCTTTAACACTCACACACATATATATGTATACGTATAATGTCCTAGGATTGTGTGTGATTTATATATGTAATTGATATGCATATAAATTGTGAATAATTAACATGCATATAACTTGCTTATGGGTAGATATTACGGATTGCATTTGTTTAGCAATACTTCTGTTGGTCTCATTGTTTTAGATAGCATATATGTTATATGTATTGCCTTTTGACAAGTTAAATGTGCTAAATAAATTAATACAAATTTCATTGGTAGTTGGTTACCAAAACAACTACGCTGAGATAAACATTGTTATGCTTTAGTGATTTGATATTTCAGCTTGTTACAATGCTATGCATAGTCATCATAATTAATTGTATGGTTATTCTTCTAATTGTTTTTTGTTGCTAAACAAATATTAATAGACATTGATATAGTCATTAGAAATGAGCCCTCACATGAAAATGATGAAAAATAGCTATGAAAATAATTAATGGACTTTAGCTTAAGTAAACTACTCTGATGTTAGTTACTTAAATTGATAGATAATAATTCATTTGAGTTAGTGTTGATGCTCACATGAATCCTAAATCAATGATGAGAACCCGAAGTTCTCCCAAAAGTATACAAAGTCCCGTTTGTTTTTAATAATGATTTTTCAAGTTTAACCCAAATTTTAGTTCATCGCACTTGGCGTTTTTGGCTAACATATAGCCTAGTGATGGAAAACCTTATGAACAGTACATGTTTTCCCTCTAAACAAAGGCTAAAACTATAATATTTCACGTGGTAGAGACGTTATTGATACTATTTCACGTGTTAATAGCATATTAAATGCTCCAGAATAGCATCGATAGTTTACCCGCTGATATCGAATTTTGTAATTCATAATGCATCATATTCTAATGTATACCGAAGAAATTTATTAAGTTTCCACTATGTTGAATGAAAAGTCATCACCTTGGAATGGTGTAAAAGAAAATGTACTAAATATCTAAAATATATCATATAGCAAATATGGCCAGAAGACTATATTAGAAGTTACTAGAAATGGTACTAATTTTCCACAATATTCCATTAAATCAAATATGGTGAGTAACCAGAAGTTACTAGAATATTTATACGTTCACCACATGGCATGACCAAATAGGTCATCAAGATAGCATCATGATATGCTAAACAATCAAACATGCTAACCGGTACCTTAGCACCTCTAAGTAATCTAAAAACATTGCTCCCAAAATGCCTTATCATATGTCTAGTTAGTTTTTTTTTTTTTTTTTTTTTTTTTTTTTTTTGTGGCAAATAAATTTTTATGCCCTTTCAAACAATAGACTCCTACAAACAATCCCTCTTATATGGGACCATTGAAATGTACAGTTGTGTGGATTGTGGCATTCATACATGGTTACATGTGAGTTTTAAGCTACCCGTATGTAGCATATGCCCAACACTATGGAACGTTGTTTTTTTTACATGGTTTAACACTGTTCTTTGACAACCCAATTGTAGGGACCATTGTTGGGCACAATGTGAAATATAATGAGAGGCATACGTAGTCGAGACGGAATTCGTCGATTGATTATATCAATTCAAAACCAACTGCTTATCACAAATACTCCCCATTACAACTGGTCTCCTGAAGAGAACCAAGTTTCCATTTTTTTTTATATTTTGTTGTGCAACCTATGTACCAATAGCACCACCATAACATATAAATGGGATATGTATGTCGTATTCCCAGTCTTAGGGGGAGACAAGAAAATGAAAGACTGGTAACATAAAAAAATGCATCATAACATATATCTACCCCTGAAGTGGTCAACACAAATCTGAAGTCCAAAAGAAAGAGCGTGTATTTGCAAATAATAACAAATGAAATACAAGATGCATTCACTAACACAAATAAGGTGACAAAGTCACGTATACCAGCTTAAACTTATCTGCTCGAATGGAAGTACTCACAAAATGATTATCATATTAATAAATTGTGAGAGATAAATCGGTTCCAAAAAGATAAAACCCACAAACACAAAAAGAGCAGAGTAACGCAGTTGGTGTAACCCCAAAAGAGGTGGCACACAAAACACCATAAGTGGTTGCATACAAAACCCCAGAAGTGGTTGCATACTAAACCTTAAAGAAGGTTGTTGTCAAAACCCCAAAAGAGGCTAATGGAGTTCTAAAAGAAACTCTAGCACCAAACAAATATGAGATCACGATGAATTATGTACAAAATAAGTACACTATGGAACCGTAATGAAGCACGTGTAAAATGATATATTTGATTATGCTATAGCAATAGATGTAATCAATGAAGAAAAGGATTACATATATAGAAAGTGTGCAAGAGTGTACGCACACAAATAGTCAAAATGGCTACATGACTTAAGGTTGAACTAAATTTGCTCGACAAACTAAACGTTTTTGAACCAGCAGTTCGAACACCCATAGACGTCAAACCAGTAGGTTATAAATGGGTGTCTTTAAATAAAAGGAAACGTAAATAATGAGTTTTTGCGATGTAAGGCACGCATTTTAACATAAAGATTTTTCCCAAATCCCAGCAGTTGACTATGAGGAAACGTATACCCCTGTAGTGGATGCGATAATCTTTAGATGTTTAAGCGGCCTCGCAATCTCAGAATGACTTCAGATATGAAAACCCCCGAAGGATTAAAAATGGCATCTGTATGAAAACCCCTGAAGGATTAAAAATGCTCAAAGCATTATGAAACAATAACCCCATATGTGTTATATATATGAATCTTAAAGGAAACTACTCGTATGTGGTACATTCGACTATACTCTGAAAAGAGAGGTATAATTTTGATAAAATGAGCTAAATCTATTTAACAAGATTTCACTCTTACATTGATAATGTAAACATTATCGAGAGGGAACTCTCAAACTAAAGAGGAAAATTTTGAATGACCTTTACAAAGTGTAGTTATCCTCGACCTGTAGTTTCGAGTATATATGTACTATTTTTGCTCGTCAATCTGACTACATCTAGAAGATGTTATATAGAAAAAGCTCATTCGTTGAGAACATGAACGATTGTCTGATCGATTGACATAGAAAAATTATTCTTATCAACCCCAAGAAAAGGATGTTGAACTACTTAGTCAAGAAGTACCATACTTAACTGCGATCAGAGCATTGACGTATCTTGCAAACAAGACGACATCTGATATTACGTTGTATTGGTAAGATTACAGTTCTAATCTCAAATGTTGCACTCTTTTTGCCTTCACTAAGTTTTTCCCATTGGGTTTTTCTTGGTAAGGTTTTTAACGAGACAACATAACTGATCCAGTAGTATCAGTTTATCTTATAGGTCCCGAAGTACTAATTTAACGTCATCATAAATCATGTTGTTAATTATGTATAATGCGTAGTGCACTCTTTTCCCTTAGCTACGGTTTTGTCACATTGGGTTTTCCTGGCATGGTTTTTAACGAGGCAGAATTATAAAGCACATTAAATAATTATTTGACATATTTACAATCTCGAGACACGGGATAGTTCCACAATAACAATATGGCATCCTGGGTTATGATTGATATATATTAGACTTGCATAGAGTTCGATCTCAATCCAGATACAAGTTATGAAGGTCGAAGATTTCAACATATTTAAGAAGTATGTAGATTAGAGTTGATCAAGAGAAGCTCAAGCCATATTGTATGAAGACAATGTAGACAACAACACTTAAATCAAAGAACACTACGCCAAATATCAAGTCAAGCAATTGTCACAGAAGATTGGATTCAACATCATCAAGATATACAAGTAAAATTGAGGGGGAGTAATGTACCCATAATATACACAGTGTATGCACTCTTTTTCCTTAATGAGGCAACATACCTGATCCAGAAGTATCAGGGGGAGACAATACGCGCTGCACTCTTTTTCCCTTAGCTGAGGTTTTGTCCCACTGGGTTTTCCTAGCAAGGTTTTTAACGAGACAACATCACCAAGCGTATTAAAGAATAGTATATCATCATGTCGATAGTCAAGGGGGAGTGTTATGAATGCATCCATTATTAGTGACTATCCACATTTCTAACCCCCATGTCATATTTATATTTGTATTAATGTTATAGCCTATATATATAGTGGCTCATGTATTTTGTATGGGATATCAATAAGAAATTCATCTCTTGTACTCCCATTCTCTTCTATACATTGCTAATAGGTTCTAGTTATTACACAACATCTTTAACTTTATTTCTCATTTATACTTATTAATACATTATACATGTTTATACTTGTATTTTCTTATTTGTTTTACTTGCATGATATCAAAATTTAATGCAATGTTTTTCTATTAACATTTTAAGCAAACATTGTATACAACGAAATACTTACAACTATAAGAATTATTTATACATTCATAGATTTGTGGATTTTAATTGTAGTTAAAGTTATGATTATAATTTTATTTTATTTTTTTTAATGTTATAAGTAATTCTATTTATACCATTTATTTAAAATTTATTAGATATATATTTTATAATGTACAGCCCAAGTATTCGATAGACATGGTAGTGTGACAAATAATAAATATTGTATACAAATAAATATTTAGAGAGATTTATAAATTACTTTTACATTTTTAGATTTATAATTATTCTTAATTACAACTTTGTATTTTTTATTCAATGTTCTATTTAGTTTCACTTAAAACTTATATACTTATAAGATATTAGTTTAACCTGTTTCTTATATGGATAACTAACCTACTCTCATATATATGAAGAACAAGAGGTAAAACTTTTGTTCGTTTTTTGTTTTAATTGTATTTTTTGTTTTTATTATGTTTTATTACTTTATAAAATTAATAAATTAATTGATTGAATTTCATATTTCAATACTCTATACTTATGTTGAATACTTGAATAATTTGGATAACTGAATATCGTATATGAATTTTATGCTCTTTAAATATGAATTTAGAATTTGTAATTTTGTGCTCTCGTGCAGTGTAAAAACGAATAACATAGATTTGCTTCATTAGGTACTCGTTTAAGGAAAGCGGTTAAAAAGACGCATTTCTAATGACTATAATCATATATTTTTATTATGATATTGTATTTTGATATATCTATCTTCCTGAATTAAACGGTAATCGACCCGAAAATTCTAAAGTTCGATTGTGAGAAAAAAATTGAACATTGAAAAAATGGACCCAATTGGGGAAAAAAATATTGGGTCCGTCACTGCATGAGTCGACATCCTTTTGAGCATGTTACGACTGTTTGATTTGGATTTTCTTTTTTGAGCGAGTGCCGCTGCCGTAATGAACTGGACCGATCCCGACTGAATTCCCGCCACGTTGATAGTTGAATCACACTAGTATATTTTAAAATAATTTATAAATTTCTAAAAGATATTTAAAACTAAGTTCCCGTTGTTTTTATTTTCTCACTAGTGGTTGTTTACAGCCATCACCGACGGTCACAACTCCAGTCACGGCATCACCGACGCCAGATCAGTTATCCGGTGGCGGCAATCATGTATGGAGTCTTAGAGAAAGGTTTACAGACCATGAAAACCGGGGAAGAAGGATTTGAAAAGTTAGCATGTGATGATGAATGATGACTACAGCGATGATGAAGATGATGATGTATGAAGATGACGACGAACATGACGACGAGAGAGACAAGGGGTAGCGAAAAAATAAATAGTAAAATAAATTGGGGTAGGCTAAATATACCCCCTCTTATTACTTTTTATACACCTTTCTATAAAATCAAATTAAAACTTTTAATATTTACCCTATATACAAATCATCATTTTAAAAAATATTCTTTTTGTTACAAAACAAATTTAAAAGTGTAAAAAAAGATTACTAGCGTTTTTTTAAATTTTTATTTAAATCATATTTTTTAAAAGTTTTCATATATTGTTTCTAAAGACACTTTCTTAAATAGTATTTTGATTATGTTTTTTTATTGAACATCTTTACAAATAAATAATAACATTTTTCTTCTTATAAAAATAATAAAAAAGGTTTTGAACTTTCTTTTTGAAAAAAAGTCTATATTATGTTTTTTTTCCTCGTCTAGTTTGTATTTTAAAGGTCTTACTTTTATATTTTTTTTTTAATAATTTAGACGTGTTTATAAAATAATTAACAATTTTTATTTATCTAAAAAGTAAAAAAAATTCTTTTAAAATAGCGTTTACAGCCCATCCATGTAAGTAAATAAATAAACAATAGATACTAAAATTATTTTATCAAACTATAAATTAACAATCTATATAAATTCAAATTTAATTACTGTAAAGAATATGTTATAAACAAGTTAAAACCAGTTTAAGACTTGGATCGAAGTGAACACTTTTCTAAAGCAAAACAAATGGATAGGGTTGATTCACAAATATTTTTCTCTTCTTCATTTAAAAAATATATCAAATTAGTTGATTCCAAAAATATATGTGGATTTTTTTTTGTAATCAAAAGTAGGTCATTTGAAACCAAAAGTCACGTAAAAGCATAAACTTAATTACAAAAATCATCGGTTTTCGACCACGCATCAGATACCCACTTCAAGTAGTTCCAAAATAATAAAAAAACATTTTAAAATATTAAAAATAATAAATATAAGACATTTAAAATACAAACTAGACGATGAAAAAAAATACAATGTAGACTTTTTTTAAAAATAAAATTCAAAACTTTTTTATTATTGTTTTTATATGAAAAACGTTATTAGTAATTTGTAAGGATCTTCAATAAAAGAAAACATAATCAAAATACTATTTGAGAAAGTGTAAAAAATATCTGAAAACCTTTTAAAAAATATGGTTTTTTAAATAAACATTTTTTTAGAAAAACGTCTATAATATATTTTTACACTTTTGAATTTGTTTTGTAACAAAAAATGTCACACCCCCAAATTCCACCTGCGGATAACACCCGCTTCGAGGGCGTGACTGACCAGGATCCAGCCACCAATTATACTGAGCATTTAATTAATAGTAGAAATATTTAATATCCGAAGTAATTAGTAACATTAGAGTTTAGGTTCGGTAATTAGTTTAATCAAAACAGCGGAAGCATAAACCAGAATAGTTTTAAAGGCAGTTCATTGTGCAAAACAGTTATCCCAACACACGGGTTTGACGAACACTACACATCCCCAAGCAGCAGCTCCTGAATCATTGGTTACCTGCAAAGCATGCAGTAAGGAGTCAACAATAATGCTGAGTGAGTTCACTAGTTGTCCAGTTTTAATTACCAAAAACTTGTTTCACCGGTTAATTTACCCGTTTATACATGCCCTGGGGAGCTACCCCAAAAGTTAGCGACTAAACTGTTTTTCCAATACCGAACACTAGTAACCGTTGCGTATCCGCAGGATGCCCCGATGTCAATGTTCTATCATCATTGACGGATATCTGAGTACATTAGTTCACGACCGTCCCAAACCAGGGCACGGTGTGAGGCTGGTAAACACCTAAATAGCGCTATCAACTAATAACCCGCTCGCCTGAACCCGGCGACTAATCGGTATTTGTAGTAGGGACTTGAGTGATAGAGTTTCGTTTAGTGCCGTTAGTTGCAATCCGTATAAACAGTAATTAACCAAAAGGTTTCCCAATACCCGGGAAGGAAAAGTAAGTTTTGTTCCCAATAACCAGGGAAAGTATGTAAATGGTATCCCCTTTTACCAGGGGATAGGATTGTCCAAAAGGTTTCCCAATACCAGGGAAGGAAAAGTAAGTTTTGTTCCCATAACTAGGGAAGGTATGTAAATGGTATCCCCTTTTACCAGGGGATAGGGTTGTTTTAGTCTCGTGTCCCAAACCACCGGGACGCATGCTTTTAAGTTGTGAACTCACCTTGGGTTGCTCGGTAGGTTTAGGTTACTTGTCAATCACGTTGGTCACCACGTCCTAACATGGTTACCGGTATAGGTCAGGTTCGGTGTACAAGTATTCACATAAAAATCTACACATAACTAACACGTATCATGCATACAAGTAAACAGTGGGTTACTGGGCCGGCCCTATCATTTACAAAATCAAACAGTAACACATAGTCCAGTTAACAGATAGCCCATATCACACATATCGGCCCAATAACCAAAATGGACAGCCCACTCGCAACCGGATGGTCTCGAGTCGCAACCAGGAGGTCTCGGCTTGTCACGTTATGGTTGCGAGTCGCAACCGTGTGGTCTCGAGTCATCATGCTGTGGTTGCGAGTCGCAACCGTCGTAGTCTCGAGTCGCAATCGTGAGGTTTCGAGTTGTCATGCTATGGTTGCGAGTCGCAACTACGTGGTCTCGAGTTGTCTTGCCTTGGTTGCGAGTCGCAACGGTGCGGTTGCGAGTCGGAATGCTGTCTTTTTCATGTACACGTGATGATGCAGGTCTAACAGTCCAATATGTACTATGCAATCAGACCCAGATTAGGAAACAGCCAATAAGGTTCCACTAACATTTTTCCTAAACTGACCAGCAATGAAAATAGATCAAACTTTGCCATTTTTGAAACCTTTAAACCATATTCAACAAGTTTATCCTATATTCATAAATTTCTAGGGTTTTCATGTCAAACAAATCCATATATTTATGAACCAAATCCACATGTTTTTAACAAGATCATGATACAAAACTAGAAAACATACATGTTATAACCTTGAACATAGTTTTGGTTGGCCATAAGCATTTTTAAACCACTATTCTATAGCCATTATAAACATGTTATCAAGCTTCATACATAGGGGTTTTTCACATATAGTCAAGCTTCACAAACCATCCTAAAAATCATGCATAATACTACTAACCAAGCATTTCTAGTTCATTTAACAACCATAAATCCTATGCACATAATAAGCACTAACCGGTTGTGAAGAATGAGCCGAAAACAAAGAGAAAGAAACCGAGAAGATGGAGTGTCCGAGTGATGGTCTTGACCGAGTCTTTGTCCGAGATCCAAGCTTGAACCGAGAAGAGAAGAAAAGTGGTGTTGTTGAAGGTTTACTAGTGAGAGAGAGAATAGGAGAAGTGTGGATGTGTTGCAATGTTTCAACAAGTGACAAGGGTTACTAAGGGTGGTTTATATAGGCTAGTTCAAGTGGTGCATCCTTAATGGGTTTCGGCTAAGGGTTTTCGGCCCAATGGCCCAACCGGCCACTAGGTTCTCGGCCCAAGGCCCATTTGGTCACAAATCACTCGAGACCTCATGGTCTCGAGTCGGGTTCCTTGTTCTCGGGTTGGGTTCTCGGCTCGCATATAACACATACATATATACATACCAATGCACACATAACAAAGCACATATCACATAAAGATTCACGTTACCATTAAGTTTAGTCAGTCACTAGTCACATAATGTACAAACAAGTTACATCACGACACAACGAAAGGTTCTAGATTTCAGGTTGTCACATCATCCCCAAGTTGAAAGAAATTTCGTCCCGAAATTTGATGGCACTCACTGAGGAAGCTAGTCAAGTTGTAAGGTTTTCCCGGTTATCCTGGGGTGTCACATCCACCCCCCGTTGATCTGGAATTTCGTCCCGAAATTCCGTAGCTTCAGCCTCAGTAGCGTTTGTACTGTTCTCAAACAGTTGGGGATATTTTTGTTTCATCCGATCTTCGCGCTCCCAGGTGAACTCTGGGCCGCGACGTGAGTTCCAACGAACTCGAACAAGAGGTATTCTAGTGCTCTTGAGGACCTTAACATCCTGGTCCGCGATTTCGACAGGTTCTTCGACGAATTTCAACTGTTCGTCGATCGTGAGTTCCTTCAGAGGAACTACGTGCGTCTCATCTGACAGACACTTCTTCAGATTTGACACATGGAAAACGTTGTGAACTGCACCGAGTTCTGCTGGTAAGTTCAGTCTGTAGGCCACCTTGCCTATTTTCTCAAGAATTTCGAAAGGTCCAACGTACCGTGGGTTGAGTTTGCCTCGTTTACCAAAACGAACCACACCCTTCCAGGGTGAATCTTTGAGTGATACCTGCTCCCCAACCTGGAGCTCAAGTGGTTTCCTGCCCTTATCGGCGTAGGCCTTCTGACGGTCACGAGCGGCCGCCATGCGTTGTCGTATTTGAGCAATCCGCTCAGTAGTGTCTACCACATGTTCTGGACCAGTGATTTGACTATCCCCCACCTCTGCCCAACAAAGAGGTGACCGGCATTTACGTCCGTACAATGCCTCAAACGGAGCAGCTTTAATGCTGGTGTGGTAGCTGTTATTATACGAGAATTCCACGAGTGGCAGATGCCTTTCCCAGCTGTTGCCAAGTCGATTACACAGGCGCGAAGCATGTCTTCTAAGGTCTGAATAGTTCGCTCGGACTGCCCGTCCGTCTGTGGGTGATACGCTGTGCTCATATCTAGACGTGAGCCAAGAGACTTGTGCATTGCTTGCCACAGTTCCGGAGTAAGACGTGCATCTTGATCAGAGATGATAGAGGTGGGCACCCCGTGCCTCGAAACAACTTCCTTAAGGTATATTTCTGCTAAAGTGGAGAACTTATCCGTTTCCTTAATTGCCAAAAACGTGCGGATTTCGTGAGTCGATCTACGATCCCCCAGATAGTATCGTTTCCGCGCCGCGATCTCGGTAGGCCAGTAACGAAATCCATGGAAATTTGCTCCCATTTCCATTGTGGTATCTCTGGCTGTTGGAGTAGGCCTGAGGGTTTCTGATATTCCGTCTTGGTTCGCGCACAAGTCAAACACTTGCTGACGTAAGTTGCTATGTGGGCCTTCATGCTAGGCCACCAATACGTAGTCTTAATATCGTGGTACATCTTGTCCGAACCAGGGTGTACTGAGTAGCGAGATTTGTGCGCTTCATCCATCGCAAGTTCTCGTAAGTCGCCATAGAGTGGGACCCAAATGCGTCCTGTTACATAATAAGCACCGTCTTCCTTCTGTTCTAAGCGTTGCCTTGACCCGCGTAGGGCTTCAGCTCTAACGTTCTCTGGTTTCAGTGCTTCTATCTGAGCAGCTCGTATTTGCGAAGGTAGACTAGAATGGATCGTGAGTTGTAAAGCTCTTACGCGCTTAGGCGTAGTGTCCTTCCGACTGAGGGCGTCTGCCACTACATTGGCCTTGCCCGGGTGATACCTGATAGAGCACTCGTAATCATTCAGCAGTCCGACCCATCGTCGCTGTCGCATATTCAGTTCCTTCTGCTTGAATATGTGTTCTAAACTTCTGTGGTCGGTGTAGATGGCGCACTTGGTTCCGTATAGGTAATGCCGTCATAACTTAAGTGCGAAGATCACTGCTCCCAGTTCCAAATCAAGCGTTGTGTAGTTCCTTTCGTGCGTCCTAAGTTGTCGAGAGGCGTAAGCAATAACCTTCTCGCGTTGCATCCGTGTGTAACTGGGATCCTGATTCGAAGCATCATGGTATACCGCTAGATCACCCGTACCCTAGGGTGAAGATGATGCTCAGTGCATTACAAAGTTGGGATTCGAAAGCTGAAAAGACGTCCTCCTGTTTTGGTCTTTCACGAACACAACACCCTGCTGTGCCAACGAGACTTAAGCTGTGCGACCTTCGAAAATCTTGTGATTAAGCTGCGATAGTATCTAGTGGGACCAAGAAACTCCTGTATCCTCGAAGGGATCTTTGATGTTGATCAGTTCCTAACAAAATGGATCTTAGCGAGATCCATGTGTATTCCCACTTCGTTGTTTGATAAAAAGAAAATGTGTACTTCCCAAATCCTGAAGTCATACTTAGGTAGACTTCGCACGTAGACGCTCCTCCCCTAGAAGCTCTACAATGGAATACAAGTGTTGTTCAAGGTGCCCCTTTCTCCTAGAAGTGATTCAAAACGTACTAGATAAACACAGTTGCAGTGTGATCCATAAAGCAGCTGGTGGGTTGTTCACCCCAAAAGGTCATGGAATAGTTCATCCGGTGTCTCCTGGAAATGGCCTTATTGCGTTCACTATGCCGCTTTAGGAACATCCTCCCTTTGGACTTCCATCTGATGTTAGTTCGTTCGCTACTCAATCTTCATATAGGAGCATGACCCATGTAACTGGTCAACAGGTTGTCAATACAGGATCGAGACAAACGGTTATGGGCTGTCACCTTGATGAGTTCTTAATAGTCAGTATACACACGAAAAGGCCCATCTTCCCTAGGATAAGTGGGGCTCTCCCAAAGCGAAGAACTAGACCCTACAAAACTCCTGTCCAACGGTTCCTATAGTTGCTTTGATAGATCTTGCGACCTTCCTGGCGCAAAATGGTAAAAGTACAAGTAATCAGGGCTGCCTCAGACGTGAGATCAAACTGAGATTCCGCCTAACAAATTTTCGGAAGAAAAACTGAATGTTCCTCGGATAGCACGCCGAGAGAAACAACGAACAACTGGTGGATCCTCGATCCACTTTTCCTTAGCCTTAACATCCGTAGCGGTTGCTAACACAGCGGAGTAATCCCTCTGTAGACACTTCTGGCCTTCACAGCTGAAATGGCGCTAACTATTGAACTACTCTGATGCTTTAGAACAAATGCCGATTCTCCACACAAGGTTTTCTCCTCACTGGGTATATTCGCGTGATTCCTGGGTAACCAATTCACACTAACTACTGCGTTGTAACCATCGAGTGTGGTAGAAGGAAGGTCGACATCGGACACTCGTCCCACAAGGTCGTGTTTACATCCTAACGAACTTTTGAGATTCTATTTGACTTGCCATCAGTCGATTCCACATCTGGTTCGGTTTCAAGAAGTATCAGGGTCGAGCAGAATAGAGATGAAGCAAACAACTACTCATACAAGCTACCATGTTGCTACTATGCCTGGCGTCGCCTGCGCCAATCCTAAATGCCCTTCCACGAGCATCATTTCCAATGTTGTTGTTACGGTTGCGAGGATTCCCATTACTATCATCATTCCCCTGGTTGTTGACCTTGATGTTGTCGCGACTGTTGTTTCTGATGTCGTTGCTTGAAATGGTGCGCTACGATCCTTCACTGACAAGTCCATCTTGTCACGTTTCCGTGCCGCGTCCCAAGGTGTACTTATTGAGCTGGCCGTTACGCATTTCCGCACCATTGTCAATTGTCATCGCTTATGGCCCGACTGATTCGTAAGAGCTGGCTCCTATGAGCCGCTGACTAGGGTTAAGGGTTCGATTGGAGTCAATTCGCTGATGCTCGTTGTCGGTGACTAGGGTCGTTCAAATGCTGAAGCCAGTAAGGTACTACGTCTACCCTCTTGACTGAGTAATACACGGTATGTTGAGATAGTGTTGCAGAAGTGATCGCACTTCGGGATTTAAGACGTCAACACGTTAAGTTCCAGCAAGCGAAGAAAGGTGAGAAGGATATAGACCAATCATTGTCGTTTCAACATCCATCCCGGGGATGTTCGTATAAGCACCTAATGTTCTACACAGTTTGCTAGGCGTTCATATGGGTGTTCAGGTAATACTCGATAGCATCGAGGTTCGAAAGGGGTGTAGTGAGAAGTGAAAAGATCGTGTTCGAGTAGGAGACAATCACTGCTACGGCTCCTATGGACTGTTGTGTTTCTCATCATACAAATAACGAAACGGAACCCCTTTTTCACTTGTTAAGCCTCACTGGGACTCACATCCACCCCACTATATTATTATGTGTGCACCCACAATAATATTGTGATTTGCATGTTCATCTCAGCTCCTCTTAACTCATGTCAAATGGTTCCCCACACTCGAGTAGATTTCAAAGAGTATCAAGTAGTGTAAGTCATGGAGGTTTAGGGAATTACCACCCTATCAATCACATGATACGAGAAAGTGTACATGAATTCATATTGGTGTGCTAACGTGCAATCACATGCAATATCGTATGTGGGCGTTCACTAGTTAGGCATACTAGTACGTATAGCGAAACAGGAAACATAAAGTAAGCAAACAAGTAAACACTGGTCCGAGCTATGAGGTCAAAAGTGTTGAGCCTTGTACTTGGAGTGTAGTGTCGTCACGAGTCACGGGTTATAGTCTGGTTTTCTCCAAAAAGATTTTCCCCTTTTTAAAACCAAGTTCACTATAACCAATGGCTCTGATACCAATCTGTCACACCCCCAAATTCCACCTGCGGATAACACCCGCTTCGAGGGCGTGACTGACCAGGATCCAGCCACCAATTATACTGAGCATTTAATTAATAGTAGAAATATTTAATATCCGAAGTAATTAGTAACATTAGAGTTTAGGTTCGGTAATTAGTTTAATCAAAACAGCGGAAGCATAAACCAGAATAGTTTTAAAGGCAGTTCATTGTGCAAAACAGTTATCCCAACACACGGGGTTGACGAACACTACACATCCCCAAGCAGCAGCTCCTGAATCATTGGTTACCTGCAAAGCATGCAGTAAGGAGTCAACAATAATGCTGAGTGAGTTCACTAGTTGTCCAGTTTTAATTACCAAAAACTTGTTTCACCGGTTAATTTACCCGTTTATACATGCCCTGGGGAGCTACCCCAAAAGTTAGCGACTAAACTGTTTTTCCAATACCGAACACTAGTAACCGTTGCGTATCCGCAGGATGCCCCGATGTCAATGTTCTATCATCATTGACGGATATCTGAGTACATTAGTTCACGACCGTCCCAAACCAGGGCACGGTGTGAGGCTGGTAAACACCTAAATAGCGCTATCAACTAATAACCCGCTCGCCTGAACCCGGCGACTAATCGGTATTTGTAGTAGGGACTTGAGTGATAGAGTTTCGTTTAGTGCCGTTAGTTGCAATCCGTATAAACAGTAATTAACCAAAAGGTTTCCCAATACCCGGGAAGGAAAAGTAAGTTTTGTTCCCAATAACCAGGGAAAGTATGTAAATGGTATCCCCTTTTACCAGGGGATAGGATTGTCCAAAAGGTTTCCCAATACCAGGGAAGGAAAAGTAAGTTTTGTTCCCATAACTAGGGAAGGTATGTAAATGGTATCCCCTTTTACCAGGGGATAGGGTTGTTTTAGTCTCGTGTCCCAAACCACCGGGACGCATGCTTTTAAGTTGTGAACTCACCTTGGGTTGCTCGGTAGGTTTAGGTTACTTGTCAATCACGTTGGTCACCACGTCCTAACATGGTTACCGGTATAGGTCAGGTTCGGTGTACAAGTATTCACATAAAAATCTACACATAACTAACACGTATCATGCATACAAGTAAACAGTGGGTTACTGGGCCGGCCCTATCATTTACAAAATCAAACAGTAACACATAGTCCAGTTAACAGATAGCCCATATCACACATATCGGCCCAATAACCAAAATGGACAGCCCACTCGCAACCGGATGGTCTCGAGTCGCAACCAGGAGGTCTCGGCTTGTCACGTTATGGTTGCGAGTCGCAACCGTGTGGTCTCGAGTCATCATGCTGTGGTTGCGAGTCGCAACCGTCGTAGTCTCGAGTCGCAATCGTGAGGTTTCGAGTTGTCATGCTATGGTTGCGAGTCGCAACTACGTGGTCTCGAGTTGTCTTGCCTTGGTTGCGAGTCGCAACGGTGCGGTTGCGAGTCGGAATGCTGTCTTTTTCATGTACACGTGATGATGCAGGTCTAACAGTCCAATATGTACTATGCAATCAGACCCAGATTAGGAAACAGCCAATAAGGTTCCACTAACATTTTTCCTAAACTGACCAGCAATGAAAATAGATCAAACTTTGCCATTTTTGAAACCTTTAAACCATATTCAACAAGTTTATCCTATATTCATAAATTTCTAGGGTTTTCATGTCAAACAAATCCATATATTTATGAACCAAATCCACATGTTTTTAACAAGATCATGATACAAAACTAGAAAACATACATGTTATAACCTTGAACATAGTTTTGGTTGGCCATAAGCATTTTTAAACCACTATTCTATAGCCATTATAAACATGTTATCAAGCTTCATACATAGGGGTTTTTCACATATAGTCAAGCTTCACAAACCATCCTAAAAATCATGCATAATACTACTAACCAAGCATTTCTAGTTCATTTAACAACCATAAATCCTATGCACATAATAAGCACTAACCGGTTGTGAAGAATGAGCCGAAAACAAAGAGAAAGAAACCGAGAAGATGGAGTGTCCGAGTGATGGTCTTGACCGAGTCTTTGTCCGAGATCCAAGCTTGAACCGAGAAGAGAAGAAAAGTGGTGTTGTTGAAGGTTTACTAGTGAGAGAGAGAATAGGAGAAGTGTGGATGTGTTGCAATGTTTCAACAAGTGACAAGGGTTACTAAGGGTGGTTTATATAGGCTAGTTCAAGTGGTGCATCCTTAATGGGTTTCGGCTAAGGGTTTTCGGCCCAATGGCCCAACCGGCCACTAGGTTCTCGGCCCAAGGCCCATTTGGTCACAAATCACTCGAGACCTCATGGTCTCGAGTCGGGTTCCTTGTTCTCGGGTTGGGTTCTCGGCTCGCATATAACACATACATATATACATACCAATGCACACATAACAAAGCACATATCACATAAAGATTCACGTTACCATTAAGTTTAGTCAGTCACTAGTCACATAATGTACAAACAAGTTACATCACGACACAACGAAAGGTTCTAGATTTCAGGTTGTCACAAAAAAGAATACTTTAAAAAAAATATTACTTGCTTAGAGGGTAAATATGACAAGTTTAAATGTGATTATATGGAAAAGGGGTATAAAAAGTAATAAGTGAGGGTATGTTTAGTAGCCCCTAATAAATTTTAGTCGTTTTCTTAACAAGTTGAAAATGTTTGAGTTTGACCAAGAGATTAATCATTTGTCATTATCCTTATTTTATTTTATCTATATATCTATATAAAGCATCTCTCACGGATATAATAGTCATTTCTAGCCCTAATTTTAAGATGGCATGTGAAAAGTCAGT
Organism: Helianthus annuus; assembly: GCF_002127325.2. Lineage (NCBI taxonomy): Eukaryota > Viridiplantae > Streptophyta > Magnoliopsida > Asterales > Asteraceae > Helianthus > Helianthus annuus. The sequence continues at coordinate 19,787,393 of NC_035436.2, read as the reverse complement.
TAAAGTCCCTATTTTTTTTTCCATTTTCTTCCATTATTGCCCCTCTCCCCTAACAAACCGGCCTCCAACTCATTGTCATTCTCGAATATTAATCACCATGGTTGAATGCGACCTTTCAGTACTCGTCAGTTCCCAACTCCCCTATAACCTAATGTTCGTTTCAGGTTCCATCAATGGAGATGAATCTCATCTCCCTCTAGCCTGTTTTTCGACTCTTACCTCAATCGACGCGATCTTGTGAGATGGATAGATTGTTAAAAAAATCTAGGGTTCAATGTCAGAACCGCAAGGTGAAAATGAAGATTAGAGTTGATTTGAGATCCACCCACGAAGATTCAGAAACAGGTAACCCCTAACCCTAGGTGCTTCGATTTGTTTTTTTTTATTTCTCTATTAATTAGATTGTTCATCTTGCTTTTCCTAATGGGGATGTGAAAGTGAAGAGTGGTTATTGGGCGAATTCGCGAGGTGGAAGTGCTGCTTGTGGGATATTATATTTTTTGTTGTTGTGCTTTAAGAGTTTGATTATGTTGTCATGCTTGGTGTGACCTATGTTTAAGAATTTTGTATAATCATGTTTGAAGTTTGTGATATATAGTTGCATTATTTTGTCTGACATATGTTCATCTTGTGCAGAATGGATACGTTGAATAAAAATCTTCCTTTCTATAGATACGAGAGACTACAGGAATTTAAGAAAATAGCTCAGAGGGTTGAACATGAGACTTTTACTGCTACCACATGCCAGGTTTGATGTGTTTTTTATGTTATATAGGCAGTTTTGTAGTTTTTTAAATATATTCAACACATCGATCTGGGTAAAGAATCAACAGCAAAGCTAATGGCCTCTTCATCCTGTCCTGCGATTACATTTGGTCCATTTGCTTCAGCACCAATGTTATGAGTCCAGTTGCGGAGGTAGCCTAAAAATTCACAGGTAACCCAATTTTTTTTGGGTGATCAGGGGTATTCTTTGTATAAAATTGGATTTTTTTTTTATTTTTTTACACTACGAAAACGGTACGGAGACGGGGTTGAGTGGTAGCGCGGGCTACCCCTTCTAATACACTAGCTCCGCCCCTGCTTTTGAGATCATTGTCACACGCAATTGCATCCTTCAATGGGTTATTTGTTATTTTGCAGATAAGTTTTGCTACAATTGCATCCTTCAATGGGTGAAATTTGTTCCGGGTACACATTCCCCTCAATAATCCTTGGTAAAGTGTCCCCTTTGTAAGGTTTGTCATACTTCACTTTCTTGCATTTTTGCACCAGTTAGTTGATGATAGTGAAAGTCGTTATGAACTTGTGATTAATGCTGTTGTGTTCCGTTTCTTTTTGAATGATGGTTTCTTAAGTTATTTCAGATTGGAATGTTCTTGGTGAATTAATTTTGTGATGATGGTTATCACGCAGAGAAAAAGTTCATCTGATATATGTGAGTATGATGAAAGTTCTTTTCAACATGTTATTAATCTGAACTTGGAGACTAGGTAAGTTAAGTTTATAACTTTATATATACTATATAACATGGCACTAGAAGCTCCCCATCGAAGCTCTCGGGTTTACCCGATGCTACATGTTCTTTGAACGTAAAAAGAAACGGTACATGCTCACACCCAGTCACTACAGCGTAATCGATCCTGTCTTTTTCTTCTAACTTGATAGTGCCATCTTGAGATACTTCCATTGGGCCCTCAATTTCGTCAACACTGTAGGTTCAAGGGGTCATCAATTCATTTTTATTTTATGGATCATATTTATCAAGTTAACTTATTCAAGCCTAACTGCCAGGGAACTAATGGGTTAGGTGATTATAATTAACATTTTTAGTTCGAACGCATGAAATAATAAGAAAATGATATATGTCTAATTAAGTTGAAGTGATTAGATGTAATTGGTTTTGAGTGGTTGACAGCCTTGAATGGTATATTGGTAGGTTTTACATGTACATGAAGTTGGTTGAGTTGTTTATTGTATGCAGTAAGGATCATGTATTATAAAGATAGTGGCAGGTCAAGAGGTTTCGGGTTTGTAAATTTCTCAAGCGAAGATAAAGCACGTTCAGCTAAAGATGCCATGAATGGGAAGGTTTGTAAATACCCTTTTACCAAAAAACAAAAATCTTGAAATGCGTTTTAGCTTGTAACCACATGGTTTATTAAACCACATGCTTTTTTTAGGAAGACCATTAAAGGTCAGCTTTGCACTGGACAAAATCGGCCACTCTAACAGGGGAACTACTTTCAGTCGTAGCCGCTGACACAATATGTTTTGTCATATTAGACTATAACAACTATAATTTCAAAGTGATTATATAAAAAAAGACTTTTAAGACTTTTGCGAGATGGTAAATGGAATGGGGAAGATATTATTCCAGCTAATGCTCGTTTGCTTAATGGCGAACCCTTAAAGATTGTCTAGGTTAGTGGTCAAACATTTGCGATTATGTAAATTTGTTTTTTAATCATGTTTTAGTATTTTTTTTTACTGAACCGGTGAACCTACTTTTGTAGTCGGCTCCAACTGGTAAGTCCATTCCGGTCACAAAAGGTTCCGGGGATGGTGTGTATTCTGGTTTGACTTGCAAAAGGTTTGAGGCGGTTGTTATCGGTACTGAGGTCTACATGCTCTTTGGGAAAGCTGCTCATCTTGTTGATAGCACAAATCAAGTTGGTCATTTTCAGAAAGTAAGCACGAAAAAAGATTTAAAATTTACATTCCGGACGTGCGTGTTTTTAGGATTTTGATTATGCTTGTCAGCTTTTTAGGTTTTGACTGCAATCGGGAATTTCTGTATTTGTTCGTTGTTGGAATAGTGATTGACTTTGGGTTGGCAATTTTTTGTAAAGAGTTAAATCTTGACACTGACCAGCCGGGTTGTTACTCTGTAGAATCGACCACCAGAGTTGCTACTTGGAACAACTCATTGTGGATTTGGTGTGGGCTTATGGAGTGCAAGATGTATCCTTGGAGAATTATATGCTGGCATGCCTATCATGCTTGGTTGGACTAAGGTAATATCAATTTTTAGATTATCAATCCAGTTTAAAAAGTTGTACTACACTACACCATGATTATTTTTATATTATGATAAAATCATGAAGAATAAACAAGGAGATTCTATATACTTTAACTGTTAGACCTGTTTCTTGTTCTAGATAGAGTTTTAAATTACCCATTCAACTGTATCTTGTAGGTTGAGCAACTGCATAGAATTTAAGCTTTGTGGTTCATCGTAACTGATAGTTACTGGATAAAGTCAAAATTACTTCACTCAACAGCGTACAAGCCCGTCCAGCCTTATAAAGACGCATTTTAGAAATCTTTAAAGGTTTTCCTTGAGCTGCTATTGGGCTTATGCAAACTTTACTTGCAATAGATCATGAAGAAAGAGGAACTACAACACTTGTTTTGAAGAGTGAGGTAATTCTCATTTTTTAAATACTGAATATAATGTGTAGAGTTTTTTTTTTGTGATCAGATGAGTTACGTAACGATTAATTTTTCTTTAGCAGTTCTTTACAACAAAGCCACTTGCTTGTGATCCTTCAAGTTTGCTAGAATATCCTCCCAACAAAGAAATTGTTGCGAAAAGGAGAGAAGAAGAAGCCAAAAGTTATGTGCATTTATCTAACATTTAAAAAAAATCAAGCATGTACTTAGACGTAACTATTTGATTACTTAACTTCAGATTTGGTTAATTGACTTGAATGATATTGTAGACAAAGGATAGCAAGAATGACTGGTCAAAAGCTGTATAAGGAAAGCGGGGAAGCACAAGAAGCCGGTGCCAGCTCGGGATGCCAGTGCTGAGTTTGCAAGATCAACTTAGGATGCCAACGACGACGATGATGACATGATGATATTGATGACGACAACAAAGCCGATGGTTATGAATCATGATGGTCACCTTTTTGATGCTCAACAATTCCAATATCCGAGTTTCTATTTTTAACCAATGAATTAAAAACAATTCTTAATACTCATATTTATCCAAACGCAGTATTCACTATCTACAACATGCTAAGTGGCAACTCCATTGTGTTTTAAAATGTGCAGCCTCACATCGCGCGAGTCATTGAATGAAAATGTTAGGAACTTGGAATGGGCTATGATTCGTAATACACATCATAATTTAATCAGATATCAGTCGGACACCCGCCGCAACGCGCGTGCATTCCCACTAGTTATTAAAAAACCAACTAAATTAACAGTAATAAATAATAAATATTAAAAGGGAAAATGAGTTAACAGCAATAAAAATATAAATGAATGAATAGTATCGGGTATCGGTACCGGGATCAAATTTACCAAACTAAGTGTATTTTCGGTATCTGTTTAGCACCGGTATTCATCGGTTTTACCCTCAAATACCGGTGCTGTACCAGTACCGACCGTATCAAGCCGTACTGTACCAGGTATATTCGGTATCGGTACCCACTTTTGGGGATTTCGGTGATGGTATTTTTGGTACCGGTTGGTACCGAGCTCATCAAATCCTGTAGCAACATAGCAATGCAAGTAATTGCACAGTTTAGATTACTTTTCATACACACAGTAAGTAAGCTGTGTTTCGTTTGAATGAGGTTTTATATACACAACAACTTATTTTGCTTTATTTTTTGTCTTTTTACGTAATGAATGAATTGTAGCATGTAAAATAAACTTGAATATTTAGATTATTGATGAGCAAATCGTATCAAATCAAGTAATCAATCCGGTATCGTATCGGTACCAAATTTACTGTACCAAATCATTTTCGGTACCAATTTGGTACCCACCTTTTGGCGTTTTCAGAATCGTTATTTTCGGTTCGACACCAGTTTAGCACCATACCTATATTTATTGATTTTTACCTTCAAATACCATACTGTATTGTGCCGAGCATTTTCGGTGCCGGTACCTAATTTCGATGATTTTCCCGATCGGTACATTCGGTGCCGTTACCGGTACCGAGCTCATCCATATTTTAACGTGTTAGCACCGTAATAACTGAACTGAAAACAAGCGAATTTCCAACGTGTAGGACGTGTGGTTCCTATTATTATTATTGTATATTAGGTTATTTAAAATCGGTTTTTTTTTTTTTTTTACAGCTTGACTCTCCTTTTCACGACATTTTTATTTATGTTTTGATATTCGGTATCTGCTTGCCATTACTGACATACGTTTTGCAGTCATTGGGTCTCCGTCGCAATGCGCGGGCAGAAATTTAACTAGTATACTTTAAAAATATGTACATAACGATATATGTACATAACCAAAAAAATAAAAGTTAAAAGATAGTTTGGTAATTTATTTATTTTCTTTAGTTTTTTTTTTCCTTTCGCTGTCTCTAATCAATAGCAATTTTGTAAGACCGCCCGTAATGGGGCGTTTTTTTTTTAATTTTCACCAAACACGCCGGAAAACGCCCGGTCTCCGCCCCTTGGGTGGTATTTGCGAAAAAAGGGCCACCGTCATGTTTTAAAAAAAACGCCTAAATTTTGCTTTGGGGGACGAGTTGACCGTTGGCAATGGTAAGTTTCTTTATTTATTTATTTTTTTTAAATCCAATATAATACACTATAAAATACCCACTAGTTCATACACTTTTTTATAAAAAAACTCTCACACACCATCAAACTTTGTCTCTACGACTTCTACAATTTATAAAAATATGAACCCATTCCAACCCCCATTTGGTGTCCCCTCAAGACCCGTGAACCCAAACACAACCCAACCGCAACAACCCTTTAACCTTCAAGACATGGACCCGAACATGTTATCGTACGTGGCTTTCTTGAATGGCGCTACTCCATTCGTGCAACCCACTTTCTGCTTTGGTCAAGCCGGCGGCTCGCAACCTTCACAACAACAAGCCGAACCCGATGTGGATATCGTGCCGGAGACGCAACCCGAACCGGATCGAGAGACATCGAAACGCGGCAAAAGGTCTCATAAGAAGAAGGAACCGAACGAACCTCGACGTAAGCATTCTTACATTAGTTGGACGAAGGAGGAGGAATACACGTTGTTTCGGGCGTGTGTCGATGTTTCGGAGGACCCCGATATTGGTAACTTTTATATTTTTTTTTTACTTTTTTTTTTCGTACACGTCTATTTTATTTTATTTTTAACGTACAACTTTATTTTTCAATTTGTAGCAAACTTTCAAACGGGCCCTGAATTTTGGAATATGATTCGTGCACTCTTTTATAGCACGTGGGGTAAGGGCGAACATCGTGACAAAGATTCCATTTCTAGCAAATGAACCGACATCAACAACAAGTGTCACTCCTTCCAAGAAGTGTATAAACGTAACTACGATAATCGCCCGAGCGGAGAAGGTGACGTCGGGGTTTTAACGAGGGCTATGGAAGTGTACGAGAGAACGAAAAGCGTTTTCCCGTACCATAAGTGTTGGGAACTACTACGAAAAAGTCCAAAGTGGGCGGGCGTAGTGACCATGACGTCGAGTAGTAGACGTCGAGCTAAACGGTCAAAAATATCATCCTCCGTTGACCCTGAAACACCGACTTCCGATGCCTGCAATGGCGATCTAAATGTTGTTGTGCACGTCGACGAACAAGTTGAAGAAGAGTTGGCCCGACCGCCCGGTAGAAGAAAAGATAAGCGAACCGGAAAAAAACCGGCGGAGTCGTCTTCCGGTCTAGAGTTGAAGGAAGATTTCGAGGAGATAAACCATCGTCTCCAAGACATACGAGATCTCGGCCACCAACGTTTGGAGACTATGAAAGAACGCATCGCCGAAACCAAAAAGTTTAACGAGATGCAAGAGGCGAGACAAATGGAAAAGGACATTGAGTTTTTGTCCAAACCGATCGACCACCTCCAAGGTGACACGTTGATCCTTGCGTGTTGGTGCAGTTGTCTGTCGACTACATCTTAGTTCGAGTCTTAGGTTAGGGTTGTTTGTATCATGCACGGAAATCGAGAAATCATGATTTAGTAATAGTTTCGCTTTTATGACACTAGGTTAGTTTCGCTTATGTGACACTAGGATAGTTCCGCTTATGTGTCATTAGGTCCGCTTATATGGAAGGTTGGTAGTTTCGCTTATACGTACATGTCCGCATAAGCGAAACCATATGTCCTATATATAGGGGTCATTTGAGGCGAAACTAGGAGGTAGCAGTTGTGTTGTGTACGGCGAAGCCCTGCCGAATCGTCTCCAGAGCTTGTATACTGTTAGCAGATAAATAAAAGAGACGTTAAAATTGTGAAATCAAGCTAAACAAAGACTGAATCAATGAATTCCGCCTCTGATTCAGTCTGAGCACTCTTCTGATCGACTCGTCAGGTCGTCTAACGATCCTACATGTGGTATCAGAGCTCAGGAGGAAGAGTTCTTACCGTTTAGCTCGTTTTTGCTCAAAAATTCTGATTTCTACACCTTCTTTCATCAATTCAGAAAATTTTCACGGTCAAAATTGGATCAAAATTTCACAGACTGTGTGTTATTGGACATTAACAAACCCTGGAAAGTTTTGGACCAAAATACGGACTAAAAATGGACCAAATTGATGTGCGAAGTGGTTCCGCTTTTACGGACATTTGGTAGTTCCACTTATTTGACAGGTTCAAGTCCGCTTATTCGTACATATTTTGAAAAGGTCCGCTTCAAATTGCATCAGGTTCGCTCAAGAGGTCCGCTTGTAGTGACATGTTTGTTAAGGTTCCGCTTCAGAGGTCCGCTTATTGGATCATTTAGTAGAGGTTTCGCTTGTAAGGTTCGCTTATTGTGACACTTGAGGTTCGCTTATAAGACACACAAGGTTCCACTTTTGTGAACATCCAAGATCACATTTCCGCTTTTCTGACAACTGAAGTTTCGCTTATAGTGACATCTGAAGTTCGCTCTTGTGACAACTCACAGTTCCGCTCATTTGAACATTACTAGATCCGCTCCAAGTGCACATCTTGCAGTTTCGCTTATAAGACACTTGTTGATTTTTTAAAAAAAAATCTAAAAAGTTGTTGGATTGGTAAAAAAAATGGCAATGGTCTTTGATGAACAAGAAAACAATAATCTTGAAAGTTTAAATAGTTGGTATATGAGAACTGTGGATACCAATTATAGAAATGTGAGTAAGGACATTTGGGTTAAAGTTTTGAACATTTCATGTGTCAAAAAGATGAAACGTTGAATGAGTTGGAAATACGGTTTAAAATTTTAACGAACAATTTGAGGAATAAGGATATTAGAATATCAAATGATGAAAAGATATCGAAATTGACAAATGCATTACCTGCTAAGTGGGATGAATTCTTGGTTGAGCTAAAAAAGAAAGATTTTTTTCAAGAACTTTATCCAAAACAGTTCTTTAATGAGGTTAATGCAGAGTTTCGTAAGGAATATAAGAAAAGGAAGGAATTTTTGAACGAAATGGAAAAGAATTTACAAAAATTGGAATTGGATGTACTTACTGAAATTGATAAAAGAATTCGTGTGTGTCTTGTAACAAAGAGTAGTCTGAAATATGATATTAAAAGGAAATGTTATATTGATGAAAGTATGAATCCTTTTGATTTCGTTAAACTCTTTTGTGCAGGAACATACAAGATGGAAACAAAGGATATTCCAAAGAATGAAGAATCTGTGAAAGAAGAATCTGGTTTCGTATCAGTGTGCTTTAAATGTGATAAACTTGAGGCTGACAATGGCAAACTCTTGAAGGATGCGAAAAGTTTGATGTTGGAAGTCAAGAAGTTGAACAATGAGAAGCAAACTGATATAAAACAGATTCTGGTTTTGCAGGGAAATTGTGAGAAACTAAAAGCTGAAAATGACAAACTGTTGGATGGTTTGAACAGTTTGAAATCTGAAAACAAAAGTGAGAAAGAAAAGGCAAAAGTTTTGGAAGAAAAGATTAAAAGTTTTGAAATTGAAAAATCAAGAATTGAAAAAGAATTTCAAAATCAAATGAAAATTCTTGAAGATGAGAGAAATGTTTTTAGTCAAAACAACATTGAAAAGCAAAAAATGATAAATTCCCATCTTCAGAAAATTATTAAACTTGAAAAAGAAGGTGAAAGTGCTCAAAAGAAAATCAAAGAGTTAGAAAGAGACTTTGAAAGCAACAAGAAATCCTCAGAAAATGAAGATTTCTGAATAAAGCTTGAGAACAAGAATTTGAAAGCTAATGAAACGAAATTTCAAGAACAGATAAAAGTTTTGGAAAATGAAAAGACTGTTCTTGAAAACATGAAAAATGAGAATGAAAAATCAATCAAGTCTCATCTTGAAAGGATATCTCAGCTTGAAAATGAAGCTGAAAATTCAAGAAACAAGATTGATGAACTTGAGAAGAAATTGATAGGTTTTGTGACTGCATCAGACAGTTTGAATTTTCCCTGTCCAAAACCAATCAATTATGTTCCAATAAGTGACAATGTCACAAACTTTGACAATGTCAAAGTTGAAGATTGCGATGAGAAATCTGATGATGAAAAATAAAAATATTGAAAAACAAAAATTGTTGTTGAAATTAAAAGAAAAATTTCAGAAAGCTGTTCTGCAATCAACTGAAAAAGGTGAATGCTCTAAGCAAAAACCTTTGAAGAAGAAAGTGGAACAGAAACAAAAAATTAAAAATGAGAAAAATGTTCAAAAAGATAATAAAAGTTCATCAGATCGATCATCCAATCAAAATAAAAAATTACAAAAAGTAAAAAATGAAAACTCAAAAATTGTTGGTAATAAGTGGTGCAGGTAGAACCACAGTGCTGAAAAGTCAAATCCAGCAATCAACAGGAGAAAGGAATATCACCAAGCCAAACAATGCTTTGATCTTAGTATTTGGGCTGAAAATGGTGATTGGTACGATAACAGAGTGTGTTACCGATGTGGTTATCAAGGACACATTGCTGTTAACTGCCAGAGAAGGAGTTATGAGACGAGAAGATGCTTTAACTGTCAAATTAGAGGTCACATTGCCAGAGATTGCCCAAAGAGATTGAATGAAAGATTGAGTGTTAATTCTCAGAAATTGGCAAAAATTCCAGTTAAAGTCAAGCCTTATGAACAGAGGGTTTTAAAACCTAAAGTTCAAGAACAGATAATTCAAGAAAAGAAAGTTAAACTTTCACAGGGGCAGAAAGACAGACTGAGGAAAAAGAGGAAGAAGGCGAGAGAGTATCTTGAGAAGATTTTGTCCTCGGGTTCATTTGTTGGTAAAAATAAGAGTTCTGATGAATCGACTCCCTCGAATGCAAAGTCAAGCCAGGCGAATTCATCAGATACAAATCTGAGGACAAAAGAAGAAAAGAAGAAGAAGAAAATGGTCGGCGATGAATCTGATATGTCAAAGTCAGACAAGCCACCTTCTGGCGATGAATCTGACATATCAAAGTCAGACAAGCCATGTTCAGGCAATGATTTTGGTTTGTCAAAGCCAGAGGAGCCATTGGTTGAGGTAAAAAATGAGAATTCAGGTTTAACAATGGATGATGTAAATTTTCCACCATTATTGAACAAGAATTCGAAATCACCCAAGGACCGTCAGGCTTGGGTGAATCTGTTTAAATGAAAAACCTGACTTGCCGGAGTTCCCAGGTTGGTAAGCGTGGAACATGAATCGGCACATTTCTTGAGAAATTTCACTCTGGTGATTTTTTTCGCCTAACATGTGGTAAATCAGGGACATTAAGTTGTACTTGATTTTCTACAAATGGTTTATGGTAAAACTGAAAATGTAAAATCTGTCATGTGGATGAAGAAAACAAGATGATGAGACAACCCCAAATCTACAAATGATTGGTAAACAAACTAAGTTTTCCGGAAAAACCATTTTGATTAAAACAAACTTAAGTGTTTTGAGATCACAATAGGAAAATAGTTTGTTGTGAGGGGGAGTTCTGATTGTTTACGCCAAGTGGATGGAGAATTGAAGTGATTCTCATCAAGTTGTCAAATTAGTACTGTTTGTTTCAAATTTTCCCAGAAAATCAAAATTGAAACATATTTTGATTTTAGGGGGAGAAAAATTTTAAAAAAATTAGAAAACTTGAAAATGTCAAAAAAACATCCGGAAAAATTAAAAATGAGTTTTGGTGTGAAAAAAGGGGAAATGATAGTACATCAGCTAGACTGGCACAGTATGCTAAAGATTTGTAATGTATAAATGCAATTAAGCAGTCTCGCTAAAGATGTGTCGATAGGTTTTCACAGAAGTAGTAGATCAGTTTGAGATATAAACATAAATTTCACTTGCGTTTACGTGGGGAACACCTCCAGGATATATATAGGTAACCCCTGAAATCCTGTTTGAAGGGTCCCGTATTCTGAGATACTAGGTCTTTATGCTCAGTGATATCTGGGGTATTATCCCGGGACTTCTGCTGTATGGAAGTACTGACCTAGTCCCCGGATAATACTTTCTACAAAAAGCTTTGAAATATAAGCTCGCCTTCAGCATGCTGATGAAACAATAAAATTAATAGTCGCTGCTGTTGTAATTAAAAGATCCTCTAAAGGGGACACACCAAAAGTCGAAGCCGTCATCTCTCTGCGTATACGGAAGTATCGACCAGAGCTCTCACGGCCCTCGCACCTACCCCTTAACAGATATCAGCTGTGGTATACTCACCTGTAAGACTGAATACTGGGGTCTGGATGCGGGAGTATATACTGAGGTGGGACACATGTAGAGGTTTAAGTTCTAAAACATTAATTCTGTATCCCGAACAGGTTGAAGATTTTGTGAGAATTTAAGTGGATCAATATATCGGCAATCAACGCGAACTGTTTAAAAGCTTAAAATGAAATAACAGCTTAACGGTGCTAGTGTTTAGTCGGCAGCTGATATGATCCTCTTGCACGAACTCACAAAAATATGTTTGTATATATTTCATTTCTGCATTAATTTTTGTTATTGCATTTATGTTTCATTTTTGAAAAATCCAAAAAGATTTTCGACAACTGATGTTGGAGAGCTGAAATTCAAAATCTCAAAGGATAAACATGATGAACAGATGGTTTGGTTAATTTGGTTTGAAATGTTTTATCAGATGTTGGAAAGTTTAAAAGTTAATAAATTTTTAAATGTGAAAAATTCTTGAATGCTTAGTTGATTCATTAAGTCGAATCACAACTTTGGTGATTTGTAATAGAATGTTTGAAGTTGTATAGGTTTCTGATCCTGTTGCTACGGAAAGCCAGGAGATACATCAGAACTTGAGAAGAGTTTAAGTTGATAAAGCCAGGAGTTGATTTCAATGGTGATAACGAATTCCAGACGGCGATCCCAGCATGATGATAGGGGGAGTCTGATGAAAGTTAAAGCCAGAGAAAGTTCCGGGTACATAATTCCAGGAAGAGTTCCTGAAGAAGACCGATTAAGAGTGAAGAGCTGTCATGTTTGAAGACTCTCACTGAAGATTCCGTCAACATTCAAGGAGGAGTCTGTTGGTGCAGTTGTCTGTCGACTACATCTTAGTTCGAGTCTTAGGTTAGGGCTGTTTGTATCATGCACGGAAATCGAGAAATCATGATTTAGTAATAGTTTCGCTTTTATGACACTAGGTTAGCTTCGCTTATGTGACACTAGGATAGTTCCGCTTATGTGTCATTAGGTCCGCTTATATGGTAGGTTGGTAGTTTCGCTTATACGTACATGTCCGTATAAGCGAAACCATATGTCCTATATATAGGGGTCATTTGAAGCGAAACTAGGAGGTAGCAGTTGTGTTGTGTACGGCGAAGCCCTGCCGAATCGTCTCCAGAGCTTGTATACTGTTAGCAGATAAATAAAAGAGACGTTAAAATTGTGAAATCAAGCTAAACAAAGACTGAATCAATGAATTCCGCCTCAGATTCAGTCTGAGCACTCTTCTGATCGACTCGTCAGGTCGTCTAACGATCCTACATTGCGCAAATGCATCACCAAAAAATTCGGGAAAAATACGGACTTTAGATCATCATCTTTTTTTTAACTTTATTTTTTTATTTCCGTTTTTATTATGTTTTTTTTATTTCTAGTAGTATAATTTTTTTTTAAATTAATGAAGTACTTTTAGTTTTAAATTTAAAAAAAATAATTGTGTAATGATTGCATGGGCGTTATTGGGCATTTTTCCCACTATGGCATTTTTGCAATAACCCCCAATAATGCCCACATGCTGACTGGACTGCCACATGGCAGAAAACGCCCCAGGGTGGGGGCATTATTTGGCTAACGACTACACATGGTCTAACATCGAGTGGGATAGAAGGTGTGATTTCAATATCGTGATGTAATCCTTTAACTATTGGGTCTTAGCTTCTTGTTGACCCGCTTTCTAAATTTTATATAGAATTTTCACCATTCGAAAAAAAACTTAAAGTAAATGTCCGTAATTTGTTAAAAGGAAAAATAATATTTTTTGAACGGCCAAGATACAAGCATTTTATTGAGAAAAGGGGTTAGCAAGCTTTTAAAACCCCACAAGACATCAAAAGAAAAACAAACAAACAGAAACACGACCAAGTAAGAACACCAAAACAGCTATCTAAAATCAAGTGGACACCATAAACTCTAGTTCGCAGCCGTAATCTTCATCCTATGCTTGATCCATAAGCTGCTCATTGGTCGGAAACTAATACTATCTAAACAATGTTGGCTTGAACTTATTTAGTTAACGATCCTAATATATATATATATATATATATATATATATATATATATTGTAACACCCCAAAAATGGGTTTTGATAATTTAAACTCGGTTAATATAAAGGAAACGGGTAAAATACCGTTTGGGGTAAAAGCGAAACCGTAAATAAAAGTTGACTAGGAATAATTAATCGAGTGGTGACATGTATATAAGTAACAAGATAATGAGTGTAAGTCTCATTACTAATTGAAACGAAGTTTGAGGGACCAAAACAGTTAAAAAGGGAAACATGATTTATTAAATAAAGGAAAACACACACACACACTTGGTGTGTGCGTGAGACGATCAGGAAGAAGAAGAACAAGGGTTCAAACCCTTGTTCTTGATAAATCTTCAAATTGAAGGGTGGAATGAAGTCCAAATTCACAACCGAACATGAATTAACGATCACCTTCACAAGGGGATCATAAGGTATGTCTAAAAACTTAGATTTGATGATATCCATGAATTTATATGAAATTAAGCATGTAGAGGTGTTAGAAACACCAAATAGAACTCGTGTTATGAATAATTTCAAGTAATTGGGTGATTTAGAATAAAACCCATTGCATGAGTGTGAAGATGATGATCATGATGAACTTGAAGATGTTATAGTGTGATCTTGTGATGTATAGGGTGTTGTATGATAGGCTAAGATAGATAAACTTGACGTGGAATTTATGATTATGAGATTTTGCTTGAATGTAATGGTTCATAAGATGAAATAAGGAAGAACATGCTTAAAGCACTTGTACATTATGCTTAGAAAGTGATATGCGCACCAGGTGTTTGATGAAATGCTTAGGAGAAAATGATAAGTGAGATTGTATGCTAATAATGAATAAATGTATGTAGAATGTGATGATGATGTATTAGATAATAGATTTGTATAAGGAATGTGTTTTGAATGAATTACAAGTGGGAAATTAGTTTGATAAGATGATATGGCTAGAAACCTTCATTAAAAGATATGTATGCTCATGTATGCTAATCATGTTATGATGAATGTGATAGCATGTACGGATAGGAGTCATGTCAACATGGACACAAGCATGGAAGGGAAACGGGCCAAGGATAAACACGGAAGCTATGCTTGAACTCGGACGCACGAGGTAAGTGAATCCCTGACTTACACTTTAGATGTAAAATGTATTGTAGTATGATGATTATTGTGAATCGTGTGAGAAAGTATGAGACAATGGAAGTAATAAGGTTAGTTTACGGTAAATGAGTCGAAAGTAGTTAAGAAATAGTTTCTATTAAGTATAGGTAAGAAGGAATCTTACATGATGATAATATGCATAAAGATGAAATAAGAAGTTATACGCGTAGGTATGGGTTTAATTGTAAGTAAGTAATTGGGACTCATAGGAGAGTATGACTATGAACACGTAAATATGGAGAATTATGTGTATACAATTTACATGTATAGATGTGTGTGTTTAGGACTTGTAAGTAATATTGTATAGAATGTAAATTGTAAGTACATGTACGGATAGAAAGGGTATGCATGCATGAATTGGAATTTAGTTATATGCACAATTGTATGAGACTTGTTATGCGTATACATGGATATGTTCGTATGAATGAAATCTAATGATGCTAACCGTTTTCCTATTGAGAATGAAATGGGGATGCAGGTATACTTGTGATGGAAGTCGAAGGTAGACACCGAAATCCAATGCGGGTGGTTTGAATGGACTAAAATAAGCAAAAGCATGATATATTGACACCTAATTATGCATGTTTAAATTTTATGTATGATGACACCGGTTGCTAATGATGTGATTGTACGTGGTGTCTGCAGGTTGTACAGAACTATGAATTCTCATCATGAAGTGTAAGCGGTCGAAGATCGAGTCAAGTCACGGATTGTACGTGTGGGTGCGTGGTCACGTAAATTAATATAAGTATATCAGGTTGTATAAATTTATAGAAAGCATTAATGCATTAAAGATATGAGTTATAAATGAATAACTGAAGGGCATTGGGACGCTAGATTCCTAACTGAAATGGCGATAGTGAAGAAAAAATAGCACATCTTAGAAGAAGTTTGCTGTGAAGCTGATAACAGCGGATGCGAACATACACCACGAACGAATTCTGAATGAAGCTAATCAATATGCCAGAATCAACAAAAAGAAATAGATCTCAAGTCACTAGTGTTTTATTTTGTCTAGTGTTTGTTTTGGTGGTTAAACATTATCTAAAAAAACATTTAACAAAACTCCACCAAAACAAAGCATAATAAACCATACGTAGTATGGTCACCAAAACTAGCAAAATAAACCACAACGGATGATGTTAATTTCAGTTGCTGCGCATATTCATTTGTTATCGATCAGCACCTTTTGTACATACGGGGTTTGTAAAAAAAAATACATCGTTAAGCTGTATGATTATAACATGTTAATCTGCACTAAAGAGCACATGTTATGTATGTATAATGAGTTTTCCTTACGCATGTGTAATATTAACATTGTATGACTATATTTAAAGACGACTTATTTGGAGGCCTATTCGCAGGTTATTTGAGATCGTATTACGTACAATACATACGCGTATGTATAATGCATTTTCCTTACACATGTGTAATATTAACATTGAAAGCTACTAAACTGCTAGTGAATGGAACGGTTATATCATACTGAGGTACCAGTTGTAGACACATGTCTAGAGCCCAGAAACAACCAGGATAATTAACTCTAAGAGATGTTGAAAGAAAACAGATCATTTGCTATGTGCCAAATGTTATTAACAAAACCTATTAACATAGAAAACTACATGGTTGATAGAAAGTCCGTCAAAACAAGTCAACAAATGCATATAGTAATCGTAATATACGTATATGTATTTCATCAACATAACAATTTAATAATCAACAAATGCATGCAGCAATCCAAAACATTTTATTTGAATCATGTAATAACTTAAAATCAAAAGAACCAATTTTTTAATAGAACATCACACTCACACGCCATACAAATTACATTTTCATCCTTTCATTATATATACAACTTTAAGCTTGGTGTTTATCACGGATTTCGCCATTTATGCAAACTAACGCATAAATTTTAGGTAATTATTGCCTTTAAAAGTAGTTTAGCAAAGAGAATCATGCAAGTATCGCAAGGATAATTAAAGGCGATAGTTATACAAAGAGAATCCTGCAACTAGTTTCGTCAAACAACGAAAGTGAATACACATCCAATAAACGTATATAATATGATGTTTAAAGAAAACATTGACGCTAAACGGTTGTAGTATACACACGATCTTCTTTCGTCGGTTCGGGCACTGGAGGAATTGCAGAAATACTAGGATGATCGTTTGTGTCTGACATAATATTAATTTATGT
This sequence comes from Helianthus annuus, assembly GCF_002127325.2. Classification (NCBI taxonomy): domain Eukaryota; kingdom Viridiplantae; phylum Streptophyta; class Magnoliopsida; order Asterales; family Asteraceae; genus Helianthus; species Helianthus annuus. Next base: position 19,770,398 of record NC_035436.2, on the reverse strand, counting down.
AGGAAAAAATTCAAGAAACAATGATGGAAATAGAATGGACTGAATAAAAAGATCATGAAATCATCGATATGGAAGATGATGATGTAGTTCCTTGATGGAAATGGAATGGACGTGGGTTTTTTGGGTGAAAGATGAAAGATGAATCCAAATTTATGATCTGATGTTTAGATCGCAAGTATCTAGGGGTAGTTATGTATATCTGGTAATTGATCTTTATTAAATTTAAATAATAAATAATGTTTAATTGTCTAATGACAATCCTACCCTTTTAATTATTAAACTAAATCAAGGGCCAAGATGTGTTGGTTTTCTTCACAAATAGGGGTAAGGTTCACAAATGAACCTAACCCATATAGGTGTGTGTGTGTGTGTATATATATATATATATAGAGAGAGAGAGAGAGGAAGGTTAACGTACATTACAGTTTAACGTACATCACGTACGACAGATAATTATGTACGTTCATTTTAAAATCACGCACGTTATAACTCAAAAATCCAAAATCACGCATGTTGAAACACAAAAATCACGCATATTGAAAACATTAATTACGCATGTTATAGAACAAATCACGCACGTTGTTGTACGTGAAGCACGTTAAGCCGTAATGTACGATATACTTTTTCTATATATATATATATATATATATATATAGAATTGCGCTAAAATAAGAACCACCTCGAGTTGTAAGAACCGCGAGAACCCCACCATCCGGGTCGCCGTTTACCATGATTTTTTTTTACAACTAGATGTGTGTATTATAAACACAGCCGTAAAAAAAAAAATTTAAACGCCGCGGCCGAGGGGGTAGTTTTTTACACGACAAGTTTGGTTTAAAAAAAAGAAAAAAGAAAAAAAAAATTAAAAACACCAAACTTGTGGTGTAAAAAACTACCCCCTCGGCCGCGGCGTTTAAATTTTTTTTTTTACGGCTGTGTTTATAATACACACATCTAGTTGTAAAAAAAACTCATGGTAAACGGCGACCCGGATGATGTGGTTCTCGCGGTTCTTACAACTCGGCGTGGTTCTCATTCTAGCAGCCCCCTATATATATATATAGGATAAAGATCCGTTAGGAACCACCCTTTATTGCGAGAACCGCGAGAACCAGTGTGAACACATGGCATTTTTTGTAATTAAAGTGAAATTACATCTAACAGTTCTATATCTTCTCCTCAATCTGGTTCTATATTTCAAATCAGCTATGTATCCTCTCCTCGATCTGGTTCTTCAATCTGGTGATGTATTTCAAATCGGTAACTGCAACCACACCCATGACAACCGTCGCCGCTGCCGGCACATCTGCCGCCGATCACCATTAACACATCACTGCTGCAACCACCGAGACACCACCGCACCACCACTGTGACAACTACTTCAACAAATTTGGTTATGTATTTCAAATCGTTATCTGCTACCACTTCCATGACAACCGCCGCCGCCGACACATCCGCCGCCGATCAGTGCTAATACATCACCGCTGCCACCACCGAGACACCACCGCATCACCACCGAGACACCACCGCACCACCACCGTGACAACTCCTTCAACGACAACTCTGACGACGACAACTCATCAGGTAACATTCATACATCTGCTCATAGGTCACCACTTCGATAACTAATTCGGCTCATCCTTATACGATTACTCAGTCAAGTACATCATTTATCCAGTGACTACAACAAATTACATATTTTTTTATTACACCCACTCTGTTACCAGTTTCGCTGAACACTCAATTTCTGATAAACACTCAATTTCCGGTGACACTACTTCAACATCGACTACTACAACACCCACAAATCTGGACCAACAACAATTACAATTTATACAATACGAGACTAAAGGTAATATACATAAATAGTTTTTACATGTTTGATGACTCTATGTTCCTATATCAATGTTTATTTATCATTGTTCTTTGTTTGTTTTGCTAGTTTTTTACATGCTTGGTTACTCTATGTTACTGTATCATTTTTTGTTTAACATTTTCTTGATTACTCTATGTTCCTATATCATTGTTTAGTTAACATTGTTCGTTTTTTTTTGTTTATTTAATTGATCAATACAACGATCATGCACATGTGCATTATGTTGATAACACCCATACTCATCACCGATCATGCACATGTGCATTATGTTGATAACACACATACTCATCTTTCGTAAACTTTCAGTGCATTATGTTGAAAAATGCTCACATTGGTTAATGCACATGTGCATGATATCACGGCGGCACAAAACTATGTCCATCTGCTGTCAATCCCGTTGATAGTCACAGAACTATGTCTAAAACTGTTGAAAGTCGACATACCCTTCATGGGTTTGAAATTCAGACTCTTGACTCTATGTCTACAACACTTTGACTGGTACAGCACCTACAAATACAGATCATCAAGAGTTGCAATTCAGTTGATTTGTGACTAAAGGTATTATGTTGACTGTAAACGATGTTTATACTTTTGTAAATGATATTGTATTAAATGATGTGCACATGTGCATTATATTGACTGTAAATGATGTTGTATTAAATTATATGCACATGTGCATCATGTTGATTGTAAATGATATTGTATTAACTTATATGCACATGTGCATTATGTTGAAAATTATACCATGTCATTGATGTATGGATTCTGTTTATGTATGGATTCTGAACAGGTGCCTTATGGATGACTATCCAATTATGTACAAAATGGCATTAAACAAAGGGTATTGGGTGGCGGACAACTACAAAAAAAAATGGAAGAACAAGCCGACAACCGGGAAGGCATGGGTGGAGTTTATGCATCTTATGGCATGCTGAGAAACACCAGAGTGAAGACGGGTCAAGATGGGTGGGGTTGGCACTGATGTTGATGCTGAATTCCCTACTTTAAATAGAACGTTTAATCACTAGGAGGACATTGTGATGATGTACAACACTTATGATACAACAACTGGATTTTCCACACGCAACTACTTATATATTGATTATCACTTGTTTTTTTGTTTACATTCATTGTTTATACTTATTGTTTATCTACTTAACGGTGTAATATTCATTGTTTTATTCATGTCCATTTAACATAAATTACCAATATGTCCACTGTTTCAACACATGCACATGTGCATTACCCAACGCGTGCATTTTCAACATTGAAATCGTAGCATCTAAACCTGTCGATTCACTGTTTCTAATGTCATTAAGTTTTAAGTGCATGTACTCCATTTTCAATCCACCTATTATACATTGCAACGTATACATTATGCACATGTGCATTGCCAACATAATTTATGCCACACATTATATCACATCAATATGTGCCTGGGCATTTCCAACATATATTATACCAGACACCATACAACATTGTAAACTACATATCCTATACCAAACACCATCATGAATTACCACTATGCATCATAATATATAAATATGCACATGTGCATAGGCAACACAATCATTTATGCCACAATATTACACACTTGTGTGTTTCTAACATATACTATACCAACCACCATATAACATTTGAAAACGTTGTAAACTGAATATAATCATCTGGTAACACATCATATATCACCACTATGCATACTAATTCACCTTATGCACATGTGCGTTTCCAACATATACTATACCATATTACATCAAATTATGGAATTAACGATCACATAGTTGTCATCGTCCAATAAACAAATATAAATTATCGTTAAAAGAAAATAACTAACATGTAAACCATCATACAAAAAACAACCATAATTTTCAATATAACATCGTTCTATCCAACTTTCTTTCATTAATGTTTTCCACTGTCTTGTCGCCCTTATCATCCATCACATAAGATCCATCATATCGTGCATTCGTCTACTTGTCCTATTCCTTGTATTTCTTTATCCTGCCGTAACTGCATGTGACATCAAAGAACATCGTTCTACTAAGATTCGTTGTTGTTGGTAGTCTATCCAAAACAAGCCTCCAAACCGATAAATTTATTTTTAGCGGCACCCATCTGTTCCAAAAGAACCCGAAACCATCATTCGGAAACGAATTTTCTTCGATTATCTTCCTGATGTTACGAACTATAAATAACCCTGAGGATTCTGGAGACCACATCCATCTGTCTGGACCTACCTTAAAAGAGACCGCATTCGCTGCATATGTTAAGTCCGACAACTCAGCCAGTTCAGACGGGTTAAGTTGCAGCCTAGACCATTGGAGATGCAGCATTAGTTGGCCGATTTCTACCCCCATCCGCTCTTGTAAACACGCTGATTTGCGGCTTTCTAGCGCATATAAAAGTGCGTACCTGCTGCACAACGACTGGTCACCCAACCACACTTCCTTCCAGAATCTGAGCCCGCTTAAACAACGACATTAGATCCACCCCCAAACCTGCAAAATCGTTGGAAATATTGGCAATTTGTTTCCACGTACCAGGCGTGGACAATTTAACTGGAATGACCTTATTAACCTATTCTAGCAAATTATGCACATGTGCATAATTATACACATTTTCATCAATAACTGACCTTTTAAACTAATATGGCAAAATATGCATATGTGCATAAGCACTATGCACATATTCACTATGCACTTTTAACGAATCAACGACTTGAATCACTATACGCATAATCACTATACGCATTTTCATCAATATAACTGACCTTTTTAACGAATCAACGACTTGAATCACAATCATAGAAATCAAAATTAATTACTGATAACAACAGATACTTAAACTATAATATATATCTACCGGTAATAATCGAATCTTTACCGAGTGTTAGATGGCGTGATTGACGACTAATTGAGATCTGGCAGAGATAGACGATCAACGATTAATACTCAGACGAACACGATTTCTAGCGATTAATACTCAGACGAACACGATTTCTGATTGCTAGGTCATGTCGATCAATGGTAATCAATGATTTTGTAAACGGTTATTAAATTGTTTAATTTAATAACAATCGGTAACCGATGATGAATGATTTTGTTAAATTTGTGCCCTAAATTGTACGATGATATGGTGAGGTTGTTAATGGAAATCGAAGTGCAGAGATTGTAGAGAGTGTGCAAGTTTTAAATGTTCGGACGTGATTCTAAACAATTAAATATGAAATAGTATTTTGTTGAAGTCCGCTTTTTGTTGAATTATTTGAAGTCCGTGTTTTTTTTTTGAACATTCACTATTTAATTACAATAATACCCCATGTTCACATTGGTTCTCATGGTTCTCGCAATAAGAGTGGTTCTCGCATGAACCCTACCCTATATATATATATATATATATATATATATATATATATATATATATATATATATATATATATATATATATAGTTTTGGGCCCTATATTGGTTTGGGCCATGTGCACAGGCCGATTCTCCACTTGGCCTGATTGGTTATTGTAGTGTTATACTCAGATATTTTTAGGGTTTCTATAATAATCGGTTTGGGTATCTTGTTGTATCTTAATTCTGTTGATCAGAGTTGATATCCAAGTCGGTGACATATTATAATAAAACCAAGGTTGCTCGCCTCATTTCTATCTCTAGTATAATATAACTCATGTTTGTTTTGCCATTGTCGTTATATGTACCAAGATAAATCAGTTATGTAAAGCTTGTTTTTTTTTACATGTTATAGGATTATATAATTTATATTAAACAATCTCGTTTAATACACGAGTCTATAACCTAGTGTGTTTGTGTGCATACGTATACTATAAGGAAACAAAAATGTAATTTTACATGATTTTATGACTTTGTGATTCTCATGTGTAGACGGGCCGAAGCGAAGTTCTAGTGCCCCGGTCCAAGTACCAAGTAATTGGGTGTTGGCTAGATGTTTATACCAAGTCGACAAAGTAGAAAACGGCGAGGGATAATCGTTGATCGTGTCGTATGGGGTAGTCAAAGAAGTTATTGGCTTGGAATAGCCAACCCAAAGGATTAGACCTGTCAAATGTCGGGAGGGCGGGGATTATTAGGGCGCTGAGGTGGTGGCGTTTGCTGTTGTGGTGGAGTTTGGGGTGGTGGTGTTTGTTGTTGTGGTGGAGTTTGGGTTGGTGGTGTGTGGACAGAACTAAAGACAAGATGGAGAAGAGTCGCGATCTTTAGAGAGGGCGGTAAGCATCTTATTGCTTATTTCAAGTTGTTGCTTCATAGATTCTTGCAAGGACTGAAATTTCCTGTGTTATTAGTCGGAACGCCTGTCGCAACGCGCGGGCATCCTCACTATTACTTATAATGCATCTTAGACGGACATAAGTGCCTCAAACTGGCCCAACAGTGAATTAACCCAATTTTTGATGAATTATTAAAAACATTTTTGATAATTACTAAAAGAATAAAAAACTTAAGTTAATTTCTTTTGGTTTTCTTTCCAAATTTAGTGATACCATCAATGGTAACTCAATGTAGTAGAAACCTTTCATGTAGATACAAAGTTAAGGAAAATGAGAAGAAAAACCAACTTTCGTGTTAAACATGCAAGCAGCAACTAAGACTAGACTAGACATACTATACTCTAAGCAAGATCGGAAGCTGATGTTCAATGAAAATTCTCTACTAGCATTAGCTTAGCAATCTCTAATGCTTTCTCTCGACCCAACAATAGATCTACTATGGTCAATGAAAATAGCAAGGTTGTCCCGAGACCTCTGCTGATGATAACTTTACCAGCAACCATCACGCTGCTTGGAGTTTCGCATAGTCCTGTGAAAGGGCTCACCTAAGTAGACACATAGATAAACCATTCATCAATCCATACCCCTAAGTACATACATACATAATAGCAACAGGCATCAGGCAAGTAATTTGTTGGGTTGACCAGAAAACTTGTCATAAATAAATAAATACCTTTAGTAGTTCATGGGGAAGTGCTTCATCATCAGAGTCTTCAACTGCTCGGGCCCTAGCAAATCCAAGGACCCCCTATAAGTAGGTCCAAAAGACGTTACTCAAAACACCGTTGCTAACAGGTTATAAACTAAGAATAGACACAAACTTACAAGCCACATGATTAGGTCATATGATTGTTCAACAGCGTCACTATGGAGCATGTCTGCAACTAATCTTACTTTACGAGAAGCCATAACTTCACGTTTATCAGCAGCTGATGCCACCACAACTTCGGCTTTTGCACGTCGTAGAACATCAATTATCATAACAGCTTCCATCTCCTCCAACCCATCCACAATAGATAATAGAACCTAGAAACATCAAGATGTGGCATATGAGATTCTCTATGACAAATGATGATGCGAAACATAATTTTCAAAGAGTATCATCATGGCAAAAAAGTAGGCTGGTCACCCAAAACAAAAGCAGACCACAGACTGTGTTACCTTTAATTACAGAAGAGTGCAATCTCACCTTGGGTCGTCGAGTGCCGCATGTCCTTTGAAATAAGTTTTGCGGCCATGTATGAAAGAACGTGTTATTGGGCTCGAAAGGCATCAACTGATCACAATAATACAACAAACACCTAAACGTAAATTATACAGATCCGATGATCAATCGACACTAGGTAACAAATAAAGGGTATAATAAGATAGTAAAGCAAACCCGTAGTCCAGAAAGTTCATCAGCTTTCTCTGTCCCAAACAGCTGCTCAACGAGTGCAAGAGCGTATTCCATGGTGGTTCCCAGGCCTTGACTAGTAACAGCTTTTCCATCCAGCTGGAGTCGTGAATCAACCGCAATCGCATAAGAAGATAGCGTCCCCATGGAAGATGGAGCGCAAGTTGCCTACAAAGAAAGAAAGAAAAATGTAGTATATAGGTAGTGGTTTTCATTTCAAGTAGAATTAAGAAAAAGATATTTGGAGGTGAGCTTAATAATAATAATAATACTTTTAAGTTCCACAAGAAACCCCACTTCCCAAGTAAAAAAGCAGGAGCTTCACTTAGTGCACCATATATTCGACCTTCTTCAACATGGTCGCGCAGCATACGCCACAGGGTCATATTAGTTCTAAGATTAACTGTACCTAGCATTCCTCCCTGTACGTACGTAGGGAAATTAAACAGAATAACAAACAAATATGATCAGCATATCGAGGAGACTAGGGGGAAAATGAATGTTTTCTTTTAGGTTGAGCAAAAATGAGAAACCCTAGACTAGACTTTTGTGTTTTCAACTGCAAAACACACAGATTTTTAATTAGCTAGTAAGCAAGAAAGAAAGAAAGAAAGAAAGAAGAGCATGCATTCATACAGGGATAGAAATAAGATCGAAAACGGTGTCAACACAGGCAGAAATAAGAGCATCAGCGACGATTGTAACACCGCGGGCAGCATCGACGCAAAGCTGGCTTGTAACGGAAGCGACGGTAACATCAGCGCCAGCCCTACGGAGCACGTCAATAACAATCACAGCCTCCATCGGCTCCGTTCCAACAGCAACTGGAACAAGCACCTGAAATTCAATTCGTCAAATAACAAATTCGAAATCAAAATTCTTCATCTAACAATGCTTTACCCTACCTTTTTGAGCACCATTACTTTACTGAAGAAAATCAAAATATGTTGTCGCGATGATCGACGTGTGGACTGCAGAGGAACGAGGGTCCGGGTAGTTTTTTTTGTCAAACCTTAACTCTACAATAATACCACCACCGCCTTTGAAATTTAAAGGATATATATATAGAGACCAGTAGGGTAGGGTACCCGTGTGATGCAGTGGTGGTAACATTTTGTATTGCGGTGCTCGTTTCTGTTAGTTTTCTTATTCATATTCATATAATATTTATGATCAAATTATTGTGGTGGATATATGTCATAAGTGTTACACATATGTAAAGTCTTGTTTTTTATAAAAATTAATAATCAAAAGATAAAAAATAAAAGATAAGTTGTTATAATTGTAAAGTATGTTTATTTTATTGGTTAAATTATAAAGTATAATTTTATTATTTAAAGTTCATAACTTTTTTAAATATCCACATAGTACTTATCCAATAAACTTTAAGTTTGAAATCTTTTATTTTTATAAAAATAATAAATAATAGTATTTGACTTGTAAGTAGGTTTTAGAATTTTAACTTAAATTGTTAATTTTCGTTTTTTACAGATATAAAAAATTTATATTTTTATAAAATTTCAAGAATTGCTTTTATAAAAAAGAATAGGATGTTAAGAGTTTATATCTTTATTAAATTTATATCATATTGAGTTCAAATTTTTAGTTCCTAACTAATCTTATCTATATAAGTCTACTTTTAACTTATAATCCCTAAAAATATGCAACGCAATCTACTATGTATCTAGTAAAGTTGGTAAATAATTCTTTTGAAACTGACTAATATTATCTTGTAAAGTAAGTTGTTATAGTTGTAAAAAGTAAGTTTATTTTGTTGGTTAAATAATAAAGTTTATAATTTTATTCTTTAAAGTTCATAGATTTTTTTTTAAATATGCACATGGTACTTATCCAAAAGTTTAAATTTTTGTATTTATAAAAATAAAAAATAGTAGTTGACTCGTAAGTACGTTTTACACCTTTAACTTTAATCGTTAAATTTCATTTTTATATATAAAAAATTTATATTTTTATAAAATTTTAAAAACAGTCTTTATAAAAAATAGGATGTTAAAAGTTTATATCTTTATTAACTTCATATCATAGTAAGCTCAGTTTTTAAGTTTAGCTTTAAAGTTTATTATTTTGTTATTTTTTAATTAAGAAATATAAATTATTAGATTAATATCCAAGAATAACTGTAATATTTTATAATTTCAGCTTGATTATATCTAACTGCAATATCTATTTATTGCAACTTTATGATATTAACTTATATAAGTTCAGTTGACTTGTAAATTTAGGATACTAACTTTATTTTGAACTTTGTTAATATGGTCAATAACTTTATTATATTAATACCAAAAATAAAGTTCAAATATAAAATAAACTTTATTCATACGTCTAGATCAAACATAACAACTGAAAATGAAAAAAAAAACAGATTTCATATTAGACTGCATGAAATCTGTTCGACTTCTGAATTGATGCTCAAGGTATTTTTAATCGTGTTTTCTGGTTTGTGCTTGAATCGGCAATATCTTCTAATTCCTCTTCTTTGTCATTGTTCTCATAATCGTCTAAATTAACAACCTCACTCCATTTCCATTTAGAGAGTCTCTTGGATCTATCCTTTGAGTCTCAAACTTCCAATCCTTAAAAAGGATAAATATTGAATACAGAAGTTAAAAAACGATTAAATAAACCTTAAAATTACATATTCACTAAATTCACGTTGAAGATCAGATTTGTATGGACTAAACTTTGCACCATAAGAAATAATATCAATACTTTTATCACCATCATCCTGCAATAAAACACACATATAATAACATAACGAGCATATTAATATGAAAGATATATGCAAAAATAATACTTAAAAACCAACAAAATTAATACCTTAGAAACTTGTTCGACGACTGAGTTGTTTAGATTGGCATGTTCATCATACAACTGAATCTAAAAAATCATATAAGTTAACATTTACATAAAAGTAAATAAGAGAAACCAATAATTCACTGCTGCGATATAATATAACTGACCTTAGAATTTTCATTCTCGAATGCTTGGTTTTTCGCAACAATTGAATTCAGAACTAGATCCATTTTTAAACTTTGTTTAGCAATAGATATTGTGGTGTCCTGCTATGTATTTATAGTCGTAACTATAGAAGTGTATTAAGATTTAATTTTAGATTTGTCAACCCTTTATTTAGGAAGTTTGTTGTGGTTAGTTTTAAGTTTTTATAAGATATATCTAAGTATAGATATTAGACAGTTTTAATAAAATAAAATGTGACACATAATATCTTCATTTTATGGTACGGTACTTTTAGTTCTTTTTGTTTTTGTTTGCATAGATGGAGCCCATCTTTGTAGATTAGTTAGTAGTTATGTAGGAATAGTAATGTGTATTTTGTAGGTTAAGTTAACTTTGAAGTAGGATCACATTTGCAGTAGCTAAACAATCATCGTTTTGTATGTTAACTTAACATTAGCAAGTTAGACAATGATGTTTGTATGTTGATGAAAATGATGTTTAATCCATCATTTTGTATGTTGATGAAAATGTTGTTTAATCTAGAAGTTTGATGTCTGATGTTTGAGGTTTGATGTTTGATGTTTAATGTTTAATGTTTAAGGTTTGAAATGTGGAGCAACTAATGTGTTCTTTTGTATTGTTATACAAGCGTTTACAGTTGATGATCATACAGTTACATGATCATATACAAGTGTTTACTGTAACCCCCTAGTGTTTCGAAAGTCAAAGTCAAAGTCAAGATTGAAGTCAAAGGAAGAAAAGATTGCTAATTGCAATCTGTCTCTCCTTGATCAATTCCTGTTTTGACTTCTTTGACTATAGTTAGTCTATTTTATGATTTGCGTTAGTTGTATTATGTGGAGTAATTGAGTATAATCACAGTAATCGAAGTATGTTTACCGCTATGAATCGCTTTACGACCGTGAATAATAGGAAGTAACAATACGATAAAGTCAATTAAACGCTAATCAAACTAATTTAAACAACATCGTGCTCGCAACTCGAATTACGCATTTTGATGATTATTATATGTGTGTGTGTGACTTATGTGTTACTTGTGCATGCTTATTTATGTTATGTGTGGTAATCCATCGAAACGCAATCGAACTCAATCGCAATCGAATCGCAATCGCAAACCGAATACGAAATAAGGATGATTGTATGTTAATATAGTATGATAATTAGTGGAGAAGAGATAGTGCGAGATATGAGTAGTTGGGATTAAAAGTAATTTGACTAGGAACCTCTATCGCATCGCAACACTCGCAATCACAATCGAAATACCAAAAATCGACGCAGCGCGTACTCGAATCGGATGCCAGCCGGCCGGATTGCCATCCGGTCGATGTGCCATCCGACCGACCAGTCATCCGAGTGTGGTGTCATCCGATCGACCCACCCTTTCCACTTTTGGAATCCTATAAATACCCATGTCACTTTCATTCTTTCCACTTTAGGCAAGTGACGTCCAACCAGCTCGTGTTCCCCACCTTTTTGCTCGATTTCTCTCAATTCCGGTAAGATCTCGTCCACTTTAGGCAAGTGATCTACACGCACTCCTACACCTTTCTATCTTTCAAATCTTAACCTTTAACCGTGAAATCACCCGATTTGAGGTGTTCTAGGATGACGTCATCATAATGTTCTTGAAGAACTTCATGTTTTGGCTTCAATCCTTCAAGAACAACTCGAATCTAACCGATTTCCACATATATAAACAAAGATCTTTCATAGATCTTAAACATATTCACGGTGAAAGGGATTGAAAGAAGGTTTTCCAACTTTCTTTCAACACTTTTACACTCAACGCATTCAAACTGATAGAATCGGATCTCGTTCTAACCTCTACTCGTTCTTAGTGATGTCTTGGCTCAAGATCTGGATCCTATCCACGAGGCCACCAATTTCGGGATAACCAAGAACGACCGACTTGAACCGGTTAACTGATTGAACATTGGGTGATTCCTGTTCGGTCAGGTTACTAGGATCGAGACGGGGTTCTGTTGGTTGACACGTTGTCAAAGTGTCTCGATAAAACTATAAACACTCAAAACGACCAATTCAAAGACGAACGGAATGACCAGCACGGAGTGCTATCCGACCGGACAGCCATCCGAGCGACTGGCCGTCCGAACGACTGACACCTTGGGTCCCACACTTAATCAACCTTATTTAAAGTTGAGTATTAAACGAATTGCTCTCCGATCGGACTACCATCCGACCGGATTACTCTTCGGATCATGAGATACTTGACTTCAACACTTAATCGATTTTCAAACATGTTCAATGCGCTAAGGATGCCACCCGACCGGACTGCTGTCTGATCGAGTAACAACCTGTTGTGAACTTGTTCTCACTGAAGTGTCAACCTATCAGATTGCCGTCCGATCGGACTACCGCCCGATCGACCGACCTGAAAGGAAGAGATACTTAAATGTTTTCAAATGCTACAACAAAAACTTCAAAAGTCAAACCATCATACACAAACACATCCTTCTCATAGAAAGAAACAATCCACTCGAATAGTCATCCGACCGAACTACCGTCCGACCGGATAACCGTCCGAACGGATTATCATCCGCACGACTGGTCGTCCGATCAGACTACCATCCGACCGAACTGCCATTCGACCCATCAACACTTGCTTTCGTTTTACGAGTCACTTATCGTTATGCTATCGTTCTAATCAGGCTAACCTTACTCTCAAACGCTCCCTTCAATCCATCAACCGTCGTGAGTATACTCGGTCCCTTTTTGCTTTAAGCACTTTTGGGTGTTACATACGTTACTTATACGAAAACACATCAAACACACTATGCAATACTTTTAACGCTAACTGTTACTGCATGTATTACATGACTTAATGAATGCTTGTTTGTTATGTTTACACATGGAATGTTGTCTACCTGCCTTAGCAACGATAGTACTATAGTTTGGACTCAGCACCCGTTCACACGGGGGTTGTTAAGGACAATTATTTGCATGGATTACGGTGGTGATCATGTATTACGAACTGCTTTGGGCAGTCAACCCGCAGTCATTGGTATCGATAGGTCCATGTCGATAATTAACATGCTTCGTTTGCCTTTGTGTACGTGATGGTTATGCGTAAACTATTTCGAACTCTATATGCTATTATCAAACTTGTATGCTCGCCTTTACACTATGTGTATTGACTTTATTTTAACGTATGTAACATGTATTTAGGATGCTTATCTGCTAGGAAAGCGAGGCTATAATAAGTTTCTAGAGGCCAACAAATAGTTGTCTGTACAAATGTAATCAAGAGTCTCTAGAAGCAGATAAACAATTGGGCTATTTAAAAAAATCTGAGTTGTCGGAATAGAACTATTTGCCTGGATTTTGCCTTTAATAATTTGTTTACCTTTTGAGACATGGTATGGGACATGTTACTTTAAATTGATTGGTAATGATAATTGTTATGAAAACTTCTGGACAATTTGTTTCGCTCAGTGCCATACCCCGATGTTTCCGCCATCGGTTGGGGTGTGACAGATTGGTATCAGGGCCATAGCTATAGGGAATTAGGCAAGACTCGACCTAGTCCGGGTCAAAGTCTTAGAGACCTAGTCTATAGTTAGGACCCAATAGACCGACTCGTGCATGTCCAGTAGGGATTATGTATAAGCATACTGCTATTCTTCGCCATTCTCGCCTACACTACACTATCACTGCACTCGAATTTTCAAATAAAGACAAGCGAATAGGTCGAGATTAGGTGTGAAAACCGCAAACTCTCGACTAAAATTTGCTTGATCAACCCGCATTTTACTTAACAACGGGGATAATTATACCAAATCAGGAGTGAAATCCATAGTTTGATGAATAATCTCCTCTATATTATTAAAAATAGGAATGAAGTTGTTAAGCCAGGGGTGAAACCCTAACCTTGACGACCTGTTCCGACTTTTGCTTGGTTTTACAAAACTCTCACCAAAGTCTCGACGGACTCCAACGACCTGAACTCACGGTATGACTAGAGGAATGTGCGCCGGATGCCCAAGAATCGAGGCAGAGGCCCAATCCTGAAAGTCAAAATGTGCACGACAAGTCCTTGAGAATAGTCGAATCGCTTTGGATAGTCAATGTCTAATAGCCGCAGACAGTCTACTTCTCGATTTTTATGTGTTCCGATTCTGAGCCCGCAACTGCTGACTCTGATGATTTGTTGATTTTGTGTGTTTTATGTGTATTTACCCGTTTATGTGTTTAAATTTTGGAAACTTATTCGATTTTTGCTCTCCCTACGATCGATACGCACAACTCGCCATGCGTTTCTATCTCAAAACGATAATAAATCGTTACTACCATAAGGAAACGCTATACGCTATGATGCTCGCTATACTATACGCTTATGCTATACTAAACGCTGCGCTAAACACGATCGCTATATTCGAACAATCGCATGCTTGAATGATAGGTTTCTGTATTCTGACTGCGTCTAGTGACTAAGTGCGTATGTGCTTTTGTGCTTCTGTGCCTTTGTGCCCTACGTGCTTATGTGCTTATGTGTTTATGTGCCCACGTGACCCTATGTGAATTTGTGATTACGTATTTACATGTTTGAACGTGTTCCTGAGCTTTAGTAAGTACTAGACGTGTGAGGTGAGATTCGGTTATGATGTGTCTGAGACCTACGACAATGTCTATTGCAGACAATGTCAACTGGACCGTCATCAGGATCCCGTCACCCACTTTCTCACCAAGAAAAGAGAGACAGACGTCTTGCTACTATCATCGCTAAGCAAGTAGCAAAAGCTGTGAGTGATGTCTACGAAAACGTCAGCAAATCATCTGAGGAGTCGAGAACCGAAGCTCCTAAAGCTACTCCCAAAGCTGCCTTCAGTTTCAAGCAGTTCAAGGCTTATGGGCCAAAGGAATTCACTGGCGAGGAAGGCCCTACAGCGTTGTTCCAATGGTTTGATTCCATTGAGGTAACTCTACGACAGAGCGGTTGCCCTGACGATCTCCGCACTCTAAATGCTACTGGCGTCTTCCAGTCCCGCGCACTAGACTGGTGGACGGCCGAGAGAAACAAACGAGGGAAGGATGCAGCCTACGGTCTGTCGTGGGACGAGCTCAAGGAGGTCATGCTGGAAGAATTCTGCCCTCCTCATGAACGCCAGAAGTTAGAGGATGAATTCTGGCACATAAAGCAGAAGGATGGCGAGAACGCTGCTCTAACTGCTCAATTCAAGCAGCTCAGTATCATTTGCCCTGATCAAGTGAAGTCTTCTGACATGGCAATCAAGAAATCTATCCGAGCCCTGCCTGACTGTGTTGCAGATTTCGTGCAAGTGGCTAAGACTAAGACGATCGAAGAGACCTACTTACTGGCCGCTGAAATCAACGACAAGCGGGTCAAGGCCGGTGTCTGGGATAAAACTTCGAAGCACCTGCATCAAGCTACCACCGCCGCTCCAACTGCCGAAACCGCCGCCGCTTAACCGTCAAAGTCCTCACGCTAAAAGAAGAAGAACAACAACTGCAGCTCCAGCAACAGGAACCTTTCTGCCACTACCACTGCTGCTCCTCTCCAGGCCGTATCGGCCCAGCAGCAGCACCATCACCGTCCAGCTCCAACTACTTATGCACCACCAGCAAAGCGTGCATACACAGGTCTCCACCCGGTTTGCCCAACATGCTCATATCATCAACCGGTGGGTCTTGCCTGTCATTTCTGCGCTCACTGCAACATGTACGACCACTTCACTATCAACTGCCGTACTGGTCCCCGCAACACCCCAGCTCAAGCCACTGCTCATCAAGCTCTGCTCCCGGCTCCGCAAGGCCAACAAGTAGCTCAGGCACCCGTGGTCAACGCCCGAGTTTGCTTCGCATGTGGTGATCCCAACCACTTTGCGAACATGTGCCCCAACAGGGTCGTGAAGTAGGAGCCCCAGCAACACCAGCAGCATCCTCACCAACAGCAACAACCTCAGCAGTAGCAACAAGCCGCACACGCCAGAACTTTCAACATCAACGTGCGCCAAGCCCAGGCCGACAACAACGTGGTCAATGGTACATCCCTTGTGAATGGTATTTTTGCATCATGTTTGTTTGATACTGGAGCCGATAATTTCTTTGTGTCATTCGAATTCGAGAAGCTCCTTAGTCGTAAGCGCTCCTATCTCCCCTCGACATTCGATGTTGAAGTCGCCACTGGAAGAACTGTCGCCGTTAATTCTGTTCTTCGTGATTGTACTCTTGAGCTCAACAATCACATCTTCCCGATCGACCTTATCCCGATGTAACTCGGAAGTTTCGACGTCATAGTAGGCATGGACTTTTTTCGTGAAAACCATGCTGAAGTTGTATGCTTCGATAAGATGATTCGATTCTCGCTCGCGAATGGTAATTTATTATGTGTTTATGGTGAAACTGCTTCGAAAGGTCTCAAACTCATGTCATGCATCCAAGCCAGCAGGTATCTCCGCAAGGAATACAGAGCTTTCTTGGCTAACATTGTAGTAGCGGAGAAGGAAAAGAAAAGGAAGATAGAAGTAAAAGATGTTTCTGTTGTCCGTGAATTTCCTCAGGTGTTCCCTGATGATCTTCCCGGACTTCCGCCAAGTCGTGATATCGACTTTCGAATCGACCTCATTCCCGGAGCCAACCCTGTTGCCAAAGCCCCTTACCGACTCGCACCGTCCGAAATGCGTGAACTCTCGAACCAACTCCAAGAATTACTTGAGAAAGGCTTCATTCGCCCGAGCACCTCTCCTTGGGGCGCACCAGCCCTTTTCGTCAAGAAGAAGGATGGATCGTTCAGGATGTGCATCGACTACCGGGAATTGAATAAGCTTACCATCAAGAACCGCTATCCCCTGCCTCGCATTGACGATTTATTCGATCAGCTACAAGGTGCTATGTGTTTCTCGAAGATCGATCTCCGTTCAGGCTATCACCAGCTACGCTTCAAGAGGAGGATATACCCAAAACCGCCTTTCGCACTCGCTACGGCCACTATGACTTCGTTGTTATGCCTTTTGGTTTAACCAACGCACCCGCGGTTTTTATGGATCTGATGAATCGCATGTGTAAACCATATCTTGACCGTTTCGTCATCGTATTCATCGACGATGTCTTGATCTATTCCAAATCGAAAGCCGAACACGCGCAACATCTATGTTTGGTTCTCGAACTACTCCAGGGGAATCGACTCTATGCCAAGTTCTCAAAATGTGAATTCTGGTTGGAGGAGGTTCAGTTTCTGGGTCACATCGTAAATAGTCAAGGTATTCATGTCGATCCCGCGAAGATTAAGGCAGTTAAGAGCTGGATTACACCTAAGAACCCGTCTGAAGTTCGTTCTTTTCTCGGACTAGCGGGCTATTATCGACGATTTATCGAAGGATTCTCAAAGATCGTTGTGCCGCTCACCTCTCTTACGCATAAAGACAAGCCTTTTGTTTGGGGAACTGAACAAGAGTCTGCTTTCCAAACCCTCAAGCATATGCTCTGCAATGCTCCTGTTCTCACATTGCCCGATGCAAACGACGGTTTCATTGTCTATTGTGATGCTTCCAACCTTGGTCTTGGTTGTGTCCTCATGCAACGGGACAAGGTTATAGCTTACGCGTGTCGACAGCTTAAAATCCACGAGAAGAACTATACGACCCATGATCTCGAGCAAGGCGTGGTTGTTTTTGCGTTAAAGATTTGGCGACGCTACCTATATGGTACAAAGTGTACGATCTTCACCGATCATAGGAGCCTACAACATATCTTTGATCAGAAAGAACTTAATATGCGTCAACGCCGATGGGTAGAACTTCTCAATGATTACGACTGTGAGATTCGTTATCACCCAGGCAAAGCAAATGTCGTTGCCGACGCACTCAACAGACGGAGTTATTTGCTCAGCATTCGCGATACCCAAGCCCAATACGATCTCGAAACCCTCATTCGCGAAGCCCAGTATGCCTGTTTTAATGAGCCCACTCTGAAGAAGTGTCACACCCCGACCACGTAGGACAACAAGACGTGGCAGAAACGTCGGGGAGTGTTGTAACAGAAGCTATTGTTTCACAGCCATGGATACAAAAAGAGTTTCGTTTTATTGATCATATTAAATATTAACATTGTCTTAACATAGAACAAACAAGTTTTATATCATCTGTCATAGTTATTATGTCACTAAGGCCTTGTCCAGATCCTATGTGACGCATGCATCCTACAAATCACATCAAGCAACATCACCTGAAACATATGTAAAAACAAAGTCAGCAAAGAAATGCTGGCGAGTACATAGGTTTTATAAGAGTGTCGGAGTTATGGCTCGTTTATATGTTGCAGTACTTTATTAGACTTCAAGAGTCAAAATACAAACCTCGTTTTGAAAAGTGTATTGCAATATAGTTAACCAACTCAAATCAAGTTGATTATAGCTTATAAAATATCTTAGCCATGATTCTTAACCCCAAAAACATTTGTTTTACAAAACCAACTTGTAAAACATCTTGTAAAAACTCGTTAAAAACTCATATGGTTTATATCCTTTAGAAAACATCGTTTGTGTGACATCGTTTCAAAATCGTTTACCCAAGTGAACTAAATAACGCCACGGTATGTAATATGATGAAAACACTTATATAGGAAGTACCAGCGGCGTATCCACCATGCTTTCACCACATTACACCCGTACCGTTATCTATACACTAACCAAAAACCAATCGTTTATCCAATTTGTTTAACTTGTTCAAATCGTTTCCAAATCGTTAACTCGTTTAAATCGTTTAAAATCATCCTCGTTTTAATTGTGAAAACTTATTTATGGTTGTCTCGCTAATAACATTCAAACCTTTGTGACTCGACCACCTCACATCTCGCTTCTCGCGTTAACAAACCACCAAAGGGTAAATTAACTAACATCAGATTCAGTCGTTACCCACAACCCCCACACATAACCATGGGTGTAGTAAAATAACGGGATTTGTCAGATCCTATGGTACCATAACCTAATACTGGTCGGCTTGATCAATGCTAATGAATGTCATTTGTTATGTAACTACAACCAACAAGTTTGTTCACTTTATTGAAATCGTTATTAGTTTGTATAAACCATCTTAATTGTTTTTGAAAACCCATCGTTTAAACTTTGAAAACCATTTCGTACATATGAATCACCCCAAAACAATTGAAAACAGTAAAATAGGGGAACTATGTACTCACATGAAGTGCAAAGTATCCTCAATCAATAGAACTTCAAGCAAACTCAAGTAACCCAGAGAAATCAAGTAGCACCTAGTAATCGAACTACTAGTCAAACAATAGACGCCTAAATCGGATGATCGGATAGAATGAGGTCTTGTAAACCAAATGAGTGTTGGAACTCATGTGATATTGTTTAACAAAGCCTACATCCTAAATTGAAACCTAACCTAAGTGCTTTCGACCCATTGCGACCCATTAAGGTAGCTTACACTACTTTAACGCGTCGTGCGCGCAATGCGCATTTGAGACGTCTAACTAGTCCTATGACAAGTATTATATGCCAAAACATGTTTAATTATGTTACATAATCAGTTACATAACAAAATTTTTGGGTTACATATGCTTAATTACTAATTATGTATGAAAAGGGCATTTTGGTTATTTACCAATGGCATATAAACTGCCTATCATACGACTACTTATACCTAAGTGACCATAAGGTATAACCTCGGAAGGTTATTCCCTATGCAACTATGGTCACTAAGTATGTTTGGTCGGATCCTAATGATCGACCAAACGGGTCGTGTTTGAAAGTCTAAGCGGGTGTTTAGTCCGCTTGACTTACGACTCTACACAAGCACTAATCTAAAAAGTGACGAGTTAAACATGCTAGAACATGTTTAGTTAAGTTAGAAAATAGGTTTTGATATCAAAACAAATGGTTTTGATATCGTAGAGTAGTTTGGTTACAAAATACGCGTAAATACGCATTTTGGCCGAAACTACGACTCGTCACTGAGCCTAGATAACGTGATAATCAGTAAGTATAGTCACTAGGGACTATAACCATCGTGATTACGCTCACGATATGAAGTTCAACGAACTTCGCATTGACCATAAATTGGTCAAAGCAGAAAGTCAAACGCAGTTTAACTTTAATGATAAAAACGAATGAAAAGAACGAAAGAATACTTACAGAAGGTCCTCGCAAGCAAATCTTGATCCAAGTAGCTCAGGTATGAAGCAAAGGCTTCAACTTAGAGCATCTTAGATCAGATTTGAATGAGGATTGCAAGAACTAAGGTGGGTATTTATAGGAAATGGACCACCGTTAGGATCGTTTCTTGCAAAAGGGGGCACAATCTAAACCATACACTTGCCATACTCTGATTGGGCACCTTGATGGGCACACAAACCAGCCCATAGATTGCCAAAACAAGCAAAGAAAACAAGTGCAAGCTGCTGGGTTTTTGAAAACCGGTTTCTGCTGTGCTGTGACACCTTTACGGACCATAAGGACCCTATGTGCTGGCAGAAACTTTCAGCAATTGGCAGAACAGGCCCCTTCACCTCCAAACTTGGTTTTTGATGCATTTTTGACATGTTTAAGCCCCGTTAACCCCATTTCAAAGCTCTAAAATGAGGTTAAAGTATAGGGAACTTAAAATGTGCTCAAAAATATCTCGGATGTCGGCTCGTTTGGTCCTACGGTTGCGTTGTTCGGTAAATTACGGCGGAAGTCGTAACAGATGCAAAAACGATCCAAATCAAGAGATGAATGGAATTTTATCATGCCAAACACTAAAACATAATATTTTAATGATTACATGAATTTTTGGATGTCCAGATATATTCAGAATGTAAGATACGCGCGAAAATGCAAACTTGTTCACCTTTTGACTCTTTTAGTCCCTATTGATCAATAAAGTTTATTATAGCATACCGAACCCCTCAAAGCCTATTTCTAAGCTATGTAAAGGTTATTTAGGGTATGTTTAACTTATGATCAAGTTCCAGAATGTTCGTCACTATAAAAATCGGTATAGTTTCGCAGTTTGACACAAATAGTCCATGCGATCGAACAAACTTGATTTCAACACACCAAACCATTCAAAACTTATTTCTAAGTTATGTGGAGGTTATTTAAGGTATGTTAAGCCTATGTCACTATTACAGAGTGTTTTTCGTGTTATACTGACTGCGTTTACGCACCAGTTTGCGTATAACCTTCCAGAAAGCGCTTTAAAGCTTGAAATCGGAATAGAATCAAATTGTAAAATCACCAAACATAAATACACAAATAATAACATCAAAACACATATAATAACACCCAAGCACATTGTTTTATTGATAACTAACATTGTTTTACATTGTACGACAATTAATAGAACACAGTTGTCACAAGAAGGAATGAATCTATCACGATGGAGCTCAACTGGTGAATAAATCGAATGGGATATTCCACTTCCTGGACCGAATTTGGATCCCTAAGCGGACCAATTTGCGACAGATTTTGATGGACGAAGCCCACAAATCCCGGTATTCTATTCATCCCGGTGCTGACAAATTGTACCAGGACCTTCGTTACAAGTACTGGTGGCCGGGTATGAAAAGGGATATTGCTCTCTACGTTGGGAAGTGCCTGACCTGTGCAAGGGTCAAGGCTGAACATCAAAGGCCCTCTAGCTTACTCGAGCAACCCCCAATCCTCATGTGGAAGTGGGAGAGTATAGCTATGGATTTCACAACAAAGCTTCCGCACACGTCATCAGGTCACGACAGCATTTGGGTTGTTGTTGATCATTTAACCAAATCAACCCACTTTTTGCCAATACAGGAAGACTACAAGGTGGAACGATTAGCCCGAATCTACACCAACGAGATCATTTGTAATCATGGGACGCCTCGTGACATCATCTATGACCGTGACGCTCGGTTTACCTCACGATTATGGGAAACGTTTCAAGCTACTCTCGGTACTACGCTTAATCTGAGTACCGCATTCCATCCTCAAACCGACAGTCAGACTGAAAGAACGATTCGTACTCTTGAAGACATGCTCCGTTCGTGTGTCATAGACTTCGGTGGTAATTGGGACAAGTACCTACCGTTAGTCGAATTCTCGTACAACAACAGCTATCATACCAGCATCCAAATGGCACCATTCGAGGCTTTATATGGAAGAAGATGTCGATCGCCTATTGTGTGGCACGAGATCGGTCACTCGCAACTAACCGGTCCTGAGCTACTGCAAGAAACGACTGACAAAGTCCTCCAAATTCGAGATAACTTGTTGAAAGCTCGAAGTCGACAGAAAAGTTACGCCGATAGACGACGCAAGCCCCTTGAATTTGATGTTGGCGACTACGTATTCCTAAAGGTATCACCTTGGAAGGGTGTGGTCAGATTCGGCAAGAAAGGGAAACTAGCGCCTCGATACGTTGGACCTTTTAAGATTCTGGAAAGGATCGGAAAAGTCGCCTACAGACTCGAGCTATTGGAGGAACTCAGTAATGTCCACCCGACTTTCCATGTGTCAAACCTTCGAAAGTGCCTGGCTGAGCATGATTTAATTGTACCTCTTGATGACCTCCAAATAAACGAAACTCTACACTTCGTGGAGAAACCTGTCGAAATCATGGATCGCCAAACCAAGCAGCTCAGACGCTCGCGCATTCCTGTTGTGAAACTCCAATGGGAAGGCAAACGAGGCGCAGAGTTCACTTGGGAACTTGAAAGCGACATGAAGACAAAGTACCCACAGCTGTTTGCAACGGCTTCGGC
Source organism: Helianthus annuus (assembly GCF_002127325.2). Classification (NCBI taxonomy): domain Eukaryota; kingdom Viridiplantae; phylum Streptophyta; class Magnoliopsida; order Asterales; family Asteraceae; genus Helianthus; species Helianthus annuus. The sequence continues at coordinate 19,747,110 of NC_035436.2, read as the reverse complement.
CTAATTTCGGGATGAAATTCCCTCAACTAGGGGAGGCTGTAACACCCCAGTGTTTCGAAAGTCAAAGTCAAAGTCAAGATTGAAGTCAATTGGAAGAAAAGATTGCTAATTGCAATATATCTCTCCTTGATCAATTCCTGTTTTGACTTCTTTGACTGCAGTTAGTCTATTTTATGTTTTGCGTTAGTTGTATTATGTGGAGTAATTGAGTATAATCGCAGTAATCGATGTATGTTTACCGTTACAAATCACTTTACGACCGTGAATAATAGGAAGTAAAAATACGATAAAGCCAATTAAACGCTAATCAAACTAATCTAAACAACAACACGCTCGCAACTCGAATTACGCATTTTGGTGATTATTATACGTGTGTGTGTGACTTATGTGTTACTTGTGCATGCTTATTTATGTTATGTGTGGTAATCCATCGAAACGCAATCGAACTCAATCGCAATCGAATCGCAATCGCAAACCGAATACGAAATAAGGATGATTGTATGTTAATATAGTATGATAATTAGTGGAGAAGAGATAGTGCGAGATATGAGTAGTTGGGATTAAAAGTAATTTGACTAGGAAACTCTATCGCATCACAACGCTCACAATCGCAATCGAAATACCAAAAATCATCGCAGCGCGTACTTGAATCAGATGCCAGCGGCCGGATTGCCATCCGACCGGGCTGCCATCCGGTCGATATGCCATCCGACTGACCAGTCATCCGGGTGTGGTGTCATCCGATCGACCCACCCTTTCCACTTTTGGAATCCTATAAATACCCATGTCACTTTCATTCTTTCCACTTTTGGCAAGTGAGGTCCGACCAGCTCGTGTTCCCCACCTTTTTGCTCGATTTCTCTCAATTCCGGTAAGATCTCGTCCTAAATCTTGTACTTTCTTGATCTACACGCACTCCTACACCTTTCTATCCTTCAAATCTTAACTTTTAACTGTGAAATCACCCGATTTGAGGTGTTCTAGGATGACGTCATCATAATGTTCTTGAAGAACTTCATGTTTTGGCTTCAATCCTTCAAGAACAACTCGAATCTAACCGATTTCTACATAAATAAACAAAGATCTTTCATAGATCTAAACATATTCACGGTGAAAGGGATTGGAAGAAGGTTTTCCAACTTTCTTTCAACTCTTTTACACTCAACGCACTCAAACCGATAGATTCGGATCTCGTTCTAACCTCTACTCGTTCTTAGTGATGTGTTGGCTCAAGATCTGGATCCTATCCATGAGGCCACCAATTTCAGGATAACCAAGAACGACCGACTTGAACCGGTTAACTGATTGAACATTGGGTGATTCCTTTTCGGTCAGGTTACCAGGATCGAGACGGGGTTCTTTTGGTTGACACGTTGTCAAAGTGTCTCGATAAAACTACTAACGATCAAAACGACCAAGTGAAAGACGAACGGAATGACCAGCACGGATTGCTATCCGACCGGACGACTATCCGACCGGACAACCATCCGAGTGACTGGCCGTCCGAACGACTGACACCTTGGGTCCCACACTTAATCAACCTTATTTAAAGTTGAATATTAAACGAATTGCTATCTGATCGGACTACCATCCGACCAGATTACTCTTCGGATCATGAGATACTTGACTTCAACACTTAATCGATTTTCAAACATGTTCAATGCGCTAAGGATGCCACCCGACCGGACTGCTGTCCGATCGAGTAACAACCTGCTGTGAACTTGTTCTCACTGAAGTGTCAACCTATCAGATTGCCGTCCGATCGGACTGACCTGAAAGGAAGAGATACTTCAATGTTTTCAAATGCTTCAACAAAAACTTCAAAAGTCAAACCATCATACACAAACACATCCTTCTCATAGAAAGAAACAATCCACTCGAATAGTCATCTGACCGGACTACCGTCCGACTGTATAACCGTCCGAACGGATTATCATCCGCACGACTGGCCATCCGATCAGACTACCATCCGACCAAACTGCCATTCGACCCATCAACACTTGCTTTCGTTTTACGAGTCACTTATCGTTATGCTATCGTTCTAATCAGGCTAACCTTACTCTCAAGCGCTCCCTTCAATCCATCAACCGCTGTGAGTATACTCGGTCCCTTTTTGCTTTAAGCACTTTTGGGTGTTACATACGTTACTTATACGAAAACACATCAAGCACACTACGCAATACTTTTAATGCTAACCGTTATTGTATGTATTACATGACTTAATGAATGCTTGTTTGTTATGTTTACACATGGAATGCTGTATACCTGCCTTAGCAACGATAGTACTATAGTTTGGACTCAACACCCGTTCACACGGGGGTTGTTAAGGACAATTATTTGCATGGATTACAGTGGTGATCATGTATTACGAACTGCCTTAGGCAGTCAACCCGTAGTCATTGGTATCGATAGGTCCATGTCGATAATTAACATACTTCGTTTTCCTCTGTGTACGTGCTGGTTATGCGTAAACTATTTCGAACTCTATATGCGATTATCAAACTTGTATGCTCGCCTTTACACTATGTGTATTGACTTTATTTTAACGTATGTGACAGGTATTTAGGATGCTTATATGCTAGGAAAGCGAGGCTATAATAAGTTTCTAGAGGCCAACAAATAGTTGTCTGTACAAATGTAATCAAGAGTCTCTGGAAGCAGATAAACAATTGGGCTATTTAAAAAATCTGAGTTGTCGGAATAGAACTATTTGCCTAGATTTTGACTGTAATAATTTGTTTACCTTTTGAGACATGGTATGGGACATGTTACTTTAAATTGATTGGTAATGATAATTGTTATGGAAACTTCTGGACAATCTGTTTCGCTCAGTGCCATGCCCCGATGTTTCCGCCATCGGTTGGGGTGTGACATTTACAGCTAATGTGTTCTTTTGTGCTAATGTGATATTTTGTGCTTAAACTATTAGTGGTCATCAAGCATACCTGCTTGAAGTTTAAGCACATGAAACCTATAAACATGCAGCAAGTATGTGCCTTTTTGGACTGATAGTTAACATTAGCAATTGATGACAGTTACATGATCATACTGATAGTTAACATTAGCAGGTATGTGCAGTTGATGATCATACAGTTACATGATCATACAACAGGTATGTGCCTTTTGGTAAATTGATAGTGGTTTGATACATGGTTTGATACATGGTCAGATTCTATAACACATTGTTAGTGCAATAGTGGTTTGATACATGGTTAGATACATGGCTGATCAGCCTTTTGGTAAACTATAATGCAGCAGTGGTTTGATAGTGCAGCAGCTAGTGCAGCAGGGGTATAATTGTAAAGTTAGCAGGTTTGATTTTACCCCGGCCCAGCCTTTTGGTAAACTATAATGAACAGGTTTGACTTTTTGAGTATAGAACACATTGAACAGCCAAACATTGAAGGTTTGATACATGGTCAGGTTTGAACTGGTTTGATTTTTTAGTATACTTATAGGTTTCAGATGTTTGATTATAGAATCATAGAACAGGTTTTGATTTTTGAGTATAGAAACATAGAATAGGTTTCTGATTTTGGCGGGAAGGGTTTTGGAAGTTGGAGGGGGTAATGTTGTGTCTTAACACAAAGTACAAGGGGTAATAATAAAGGACAAATTAGTAATTTACCAGTGGGAGGTAATTGTGCGACATAACAGGAATGTTGGGGGGGTAAAATTGAAGGGTAATATAGTCATTTCAAGTCATAGTTAACAGATCCGTTAACAACTTTGACGCCGGGGGGTAAAGTTGCGACACACCAGCAAACGTTGGGGGGTAAAATTGCAAGTATTTCCTTAGGGGGTAGACATGCCAATTGCCCTAAACCCCAGGGGGTAAAATTGCAGTTTACTCTTATCTATAATTTTGTTAAAACCTTAGGGATTTAAGTGTAATAAGTTTAGGGGCTAAAAAATAAATAGTGTTTAAAAGACCAAACTACCCTCATTTTAGGGGCCTTTCTATAAATAAATGGGAGAAAAGTGTTTATTTTTTGGGTATCTTAAAATACTCATCCCTTATGCATTATAATATAGTATAGATATATTAATTAAACAGATATTATTAGGTATTAATAATTAAAGTTTTCTTTATTATTACGCTTCGCCTTTCTTTTTAAACCACCACTGAGATGACCAAGTTTAATCTACTTATCCTAACTTCATATATAATTAAACAGTTGAAGCGTTGACCTTCAAAAGTCTAATTGTACCTTCAATTGAGCCGTGAACACTCGACATGGGTAGTAGTATTATTATATGTCAAATGGGTCAAATTTAAAATAAAATAAAACTAGCTTTATAGAATCGGTCAAATTGGTTGAAGTTTTCCAAAAACTATTTTCCAAGCATATAACCTCGTATCATATTGTAATGATGTTGCTTTTGTAATCAAAATCAATGTGTTAACTATTTATAAAAGTTAACCTTCATCCACTCCAAATGCCACTTAGGGTGTAAGGAGTGGTTAAACACTTTGGAGTGGCAAATCAAAAAACCGACCAATCAGAGCGCGCCATGTCAATGAGTCAAAAGTGTTTAAACTTTGGTGAAAAGTGTTGGCAATGGTTTAAACATTTGGTGAAGTGGTAAACTTTTTAAATAAAAAAAAGGAAAAAGGTGTGATTGGTTGAGATTGGAATGGACCCCACCCCACACCCCCTCTCTCTCCTTCCTCCCTTTCCCGCATCGGTGAAGCCTCACCGACTTCACTCCCATTTCGTCACACACTTCATGCGGCAAGGGGTTGGCATTGGTTTGCCACTTCGGTAATTGGGTTTGCCGAATGGTTTACCGAGCCACTCCGCATGCCCTTATGTTATGCTTGAGTAACAATAGGAACCGCTAGTGTAACTTTTCAGGTGTAGGGGCCACATTTGCAATACCAAGGGACCATCCAAGTAATTAATAGCTCCCTTGGTTAATTCCGAGACTTCAAAAGTCTAATTGTACCTTCATTTTGGCAAATTTGACCCATATATAAGTGAACACTACCAGGAATAATAACATTACTTGAATGGTAATATAAAATATTTATCTTAATGGTTGAATAGGTCATGATTGCATTGGTCGTAATGACTTGAGGCTTTAACATAGTTTACCACCTCTGAATAGAAGGGTTATTTTTCCTTAACTATCATGATAGAAGGCTATTCATCCATAACTATCATTTTTGTCCGTCAATTAATATGGACAATTGCCATTTGGCTGGTTAAAACCAATAAGATGATCTCTTGGAATTACATAGCAGATCGACAAAGATCAAATTAAAATCGAGACGATCGCTTGAAAAGATGTAATGAAATACATATATTATAACAAAATAATAATTCCAAAAAAAAATTTTCATTAATTTAAATAAGGTTTACAAAATTTTCCTTAAACAGGTCTTGATATAACATAACTAATTGTCCACGCAGGGACTGAAAAGAAATACATATCCACGCAAGGACTAAAAAAATACATGTCCACGCAGGGACTAAAAGAAACAAAATACAATAAATAGAAGGACATCATTCATCATTCTTCCCACTGACCAACTTGGAGAGTTTCTTGAAGAACTTGTTCGTCTTCTTCTCCGTTTTCTCAGCCTAACGCTGCACTTCCCTCATCCGTTCTAAGGCCTCTTGCATGGCCTCAAGTTGGGGTGGTGGTGGAGGTTGTGGCTGAGACACAACCGGATACTGGTACCCATAATTGGGATATCCAGTAGTTGGATATGTAGAAGGGAAATGGGATGGGTAAAGTGCATTGTGCACGACCACTTGCATATAAGGGTCCTACGCTGGCGTGGGATAATTAAAATCCACAGATGTAACAGTTGGGTTCAAAGGATTGTATCCAGACGTGTCTGGATATATAAGGATCGGGTTACCAAAACCCGCTGGTGATGGTTGAACCACCGGTTGAGGTATTGGTTCAATCACTGGTTGTGGTGTTGGGTCCACCACAGGTGAAGTGTTTGAGGGTCCACCCATTTGTGGATCCTCATGAATAATGGGGTAAGATTAGGGCAAAGGTGGAAGCGAACCCAACCGTTGTCCAGCACGTACTGACATACGTGCACCACGTTTTCTCCTAGAGGTTTCTGGATGTGGTTGAGGTTGTTCCACCGGCTCCATTTGGACGTCCTCTTGTGAAGGTAGTGGCGGTGTAGAAGAATGGTGAGAATGAGTAATCATAAAATAGAATTTACTCCAATACTGGTCCCATTCATTGGTACCCCGATATGGTGATCCCGCATATGATGTTGAACCACTTGATATCTCAATGGGGTGTCCATGCGACCCCGACGGTGGCATCTCCAGATCAGAGTCCTCGTCCATTGCTGCTAGTTGGTCCAACTGATTCTGCTCAGCTGGAGGAGTGTTGACGTACTGGTTTGGTTCAAATTCTCCCTGAAACTAATGGGAGTGATGGGAGTGAATGGTGCGTGTGACACTCTAGGTTTTTTTTTCCGAACGAACACCTTGTAATATTTTGTGTGTATATAAATATTATTAAATGGAAACGTGACTTTACATGATATGTGTTGTATGTATGTATTATATATATATATATATGAGAGCCGAGACCACGACCCGAGACCATGACTCGCAATCACCCGGTTGCGAGTGGGCCACTCGGTCTCGAGTGGGCCCTTGGGCCGTAACCGGCTTGGGCCGAAATCCCCTAAGCTTATGTTGGAACCTTGTATATAAACCCAACCTCCCCCTCATTCTTCATTCTTTAGTTACCACACTTCTCCTATTCTCTCTCAACTAGAAACCCCAAACCAACAACATTCCATCTCTTCCAAATCTCGGTTCAAGCAAGGATCTCGGACAAGAACTCGGTCAAGATCATCACTCGGACACTCCATCTTCTCGATTCCTTTCTCTTTGTTTTCGGCTCATTCTTCTTCCTCACAACCGGTTAGTGTTGTTATTATGTGCATGAGATTTATGTATGTTTATGAAACTAGAAATGCTTGATTAGTAGCATTATGCATGATTTTAGGATGATTGTGAAGTTTGACTATGTGTAAACTTTTATGTGTAAAATACTTGTAACATGTTCAAAATGACTAGTTGTATGTTCAAACTAAATGGTAGATAATTTGGAGATGAATATGGATTCTTATGACCAAACATGTTCTTGTATGGAAAAATGTTATTTAAAGAGGATGAACCTAGGATGGTGTATAGTTCATGAACTAGTTGGTGTGTGTTTCCTTGTTCTTGCATATTGATCTTGTTAAAATATGTGTGATTTTGGTTCATAAATGTATGGTATGTTTGAATATGAAAACCCTAGAATGATGAACTTGTGATGAACTAGTTGAATATGACTTGAAGATGTAAAAATGGCAAAGTTTGATCTAAGTTTACTAATATTCAGATTAGGCAAAGTGTTAGTAGAAACCTTATTGGTTGTTTCCTAATCTGGGTCTGAATTCTTGGTACAAATTGGACTGATGGTTCTGCATCATCACGTGTGCATGAAAGTGACAGCTTCCGACTCGCAACCACGGCATTACGACTCGAGACCACGCCGTTGCGACTCGCAACCAAAGCGTGACAACTCGAAACCACACGATTGCGACTCGAGACTACGACGGTTGCGACTCGCAACCACAACGTGACAACTCGAGACCACGGTTGCGACTCGCAACCATAACGTGACAAGCCGAGACCACCTGGTTGCGACTCGAGACCAGCTGGTTGCGACTGGGCTGTCCACTTTGGTTATTGGGCCATTATGTGTTATGGGCTATCTGTTGACTGGGTTATGTGTTGCTGTTGACTGCTTAAATGTTTAGGCCGGCCCAATAACCCCATGACTGTTTATTTGTATGTATGTTACGTGCCAGTTATGTGTATAGATTTTTATGTGAATGCTTGTACACCGAACCTGACCTATACCGGTAACCATGTTAGGACGTGGTGACCAACGTGATTGACAAGTAACCTAAATCTACCGAGCAACCCAAGGTGAGTTCACAACTTAAAAGCATGCGTCCCGGTGGTTTGGGACACGAGACTAAAACGACTCTATCCCCTTGTAAAAGGGGATACCATTCACATTCCTTCCCTAGTTACTGGGAACAAACTTACTTTTCCTTCCCTGGTATTGGGAAACCTTTTAGTTAATTACTGTTTATACGGAATGCAACCAAACAGCACTAAACGAAACTCTATCACTCAAGTCCCTACTACATAATACCGATTAGTCGCCGGGGCCAGGCGAACGGGTTATTAGTTGATAGCGCTATTTCGGTGTTTACCAGCCTCACACCGTGCCCTGGTTTGGGATCGGTCGTGAACTAATGTACTCAGGCATCCGTCAATGATGATAGAACATTGACATCGGGGCATCCTGCGGAAACGCAACGGTTACCTAGTATTCGGTATTGGAAAAACAGTTTAGTCGCTAACTTTTGGGGTAGCTCCCCATGGCATGTATAAACGGATAAATTAACTGGTGAAACAAGTTTTTGGTAATTAAAACTGGACAACTAGTGAACTCACTCAGCATTATTGTTGACCCCTTACTGCATGCTTTGCAGGTAACCAGTGACGAAGGAGCTTGCTGCTTGGGAACGAGTAGTGTCTGTCCACCCTTGTGTTGGGTGTTACCTTATTTTGAAATATGAACTTTGTTTAAACTTCTTTACTTATGCTTCCGCTACTTATTAACTGTTTGAACTTGAAACCTTAAACTCTGAACTTGATATTTGCTAATCTTATGGTTAGTAAGTATTACTTTTGTTAACAATTTAATTATTCGGTATAATTGGTGGCTGGATCCTGGTCAGTCACGCCCTCGAAGCGGGTGTTATCCGCAGGTGGATTTCGGGGGTGTGACAGATTGGTATCAGAGCCATTGGTTATAGTGAACTTGGTTTTAAAAAGGGGAAAAATCTTTTTGGAGAAAACCAGACTATAACCTGTGACTCGCGACGACACTACACTCCAAGTGCAAGGCTCAACACTTTTGACCTCATAGCTCGGACCAGTGTTTACTTGTTTGCTTACTTTATGTTTCCTGTTATGCTATACGTACTAGTGTGCCTAATCAGATAGATACACCTCTCTCTCTTCTATCTCATTCTCGCTACATTACGACATCACACTCATACTGTGTTTTCTGGTTATGAAGACAATGAGTGGACGCGGAAGAGGAAACATCAACATGACACAGGCTCAGTTCACTAACCTGCTCAACACAGTGGCTGCAGCTTTCGCAGCTCACCCTATAGGTAAGCTCGTGGTTTTAGGATGTTTAGATCCTACCGCCACATCGTCTTTTCGCCTCTAAACCTATACGTTTCGCTTCTCACCCTATAGGTCAGCATGCGCCTGCGCAACCACCCGTGTGTACTTTCAAAACTTTCATGGATTGCAAGCCTCTCCCTTTCAACGGCACTGAGGGTGCCATAGGTCTTCTGCATTGGATTGAGAAAATTGAAGCTGTTTTTGCTGTTTGCGAGTGTCCCCCTGCAAATTGGGTGAAATTTGCTACTGCTACGCTTGAAGGAAGCGCGCTTTCTTGGTGGAAGGCGCAAATTCAGATGTTTGGGTTGGAAACTGCTAATGCTACTGCGTGGGAGGATTTCAAGGACATGATTAAGGAGGAATACTGTCACCGGGATGACATCCACAAGCTTGAGAATGAGTACTATGAGCTCAAGATGGTTGGGTCGGAAATTGAAACTTACACCAAGCTGTCCAACGATTATGCTGCTCTTTGCCCAAACATGTCTCGACCTATGTATCGAAGAATCGAACTGTACATCAAGGGGTTGGCTCCAGAAATTCGAAGCCATGTAACTTCAGCCAACCACACTACCATTCAGCCGATCGTTCGACTTGCTCACAAACTTACTGATCAGGCCGTAGAAGAGGGCAGGTTGCCCAAAAGGATCAGTGCCACTGTCGGAACTTCTAGTGACAATAAGCGTAAGTGGGAAGGAAGTCAAAGCAAGGATGCTAACCCCACTCAGGCCCCAGCACAGCAAAGGAAAACTGAAAACAACAAAGGCACTCAGCAATAGGGTGGCTACCGGGGAAGCTACCCTAAGTGCAACAAGTGTAACAGACACCACAATGGGGCATGTAACAAGGGCCAGTGTCAGCGATGCCACAAGATGGGGCACGAAGCCAAGGATTGTAGAAGCCAGTTCCCAGCAAGACAGAATCAGCAACAACCTCAACAGCAACAGCAGCAGGGAAACGACCGAGCATGTTTTAAATGTTGGGCAACAGGGCACTTTAAGAAGGATTGCCCTGAACTGAATCAAAACCGCAACAATAATCAGGGAGCTGGGAACAACAGTCAAAACAATAATGCTGGGAATGGTGCTAGAGGAAGGGCTTTCGTGATTGGAGCTGGTGAAGCAAGGAATGACCCCAATGTCGTGGCGGGTAAGTTCCTACTCGATGATCGTTATGTTTCTGTGTTATTTGATTCCGGTGCTGATGCTAGTTATGTATCCCTACGTATTAGTAAGAAGCTTAAGCGTCCGCTTTCGTTACTAAGTTCTCCTCATATCGTCGAGTTAGCTAATGGTAGAAACATCGAGGCCTCACATGTTATCAAGGGCTGCAAACTAGAGTTGTCTGGTCAGACATTTAGTATCGACCTTTTCCCTGTTACTCTTGGAAGCTTCGACGTCGTTATTGGTATGGATTGGTTATCCAAGCATCGCGCTGAGATCCTCTGTCAGGAGAAAGCAGTTCGTATTCCTCGCCGTTCTGGCAAACCCCTCATTGTACAAGGTGGCAAAGGTGGAGAAATCTCCGGCATTATCTCGTTCTTGAAGGCCCAGAAGTGTTTACGAAAAGGGCACACCGCTATCTTAGCACTTGTCACCAACACGCAGGAAAAGGAAAAGAGGATTGAAGATTTTCCGGTAGTGCGTGACTACCCCGAGGTATTTCCTGAAGAACTGCCTGGACTCCCTCCCCACCGTCAGGTCGAATTCCAAATCGAGCTAGCCCCCGGAGCAGCACCCATAGCTCGTGCACCGTATCGTCTAGCCCCCGCAGAATTGAAGGAACTCTCTACTCAACTACAGGAACTTTTGGATAAAGGGTTTATTCGCCCTAGTTCATCACCCTGGGGAGCACCGGTACTTTTTGTTAAGAAGAAGGATGGCACGTTCCGAATGTGCATTGACTATCGTGAGCTGAACAAGGTTACCATCAAGAATCGTTACCCTCTCCCGCGAATCGATGACCTATTCGATCAATTGCAAGGATCAAGTTACTATTCTAAGATTGACTTGCGATCAGGCTACCATCAGTTAAGGGTCCGTAATGAAGACATCTCCAAAACTGCATTCAGAACTCGTTATGGTCATTATGAATTCCTCGTTATGCCCTTTGGAATGACCAACGCACCTGCAGTGTTCATGGATCTTATGAACCGAGTGTGCAAACCCTACCTCGACAAATTTGTGATCGTGTTTATAGACGACATCTTGATCTACTCGAAAAGTCAGGAAGAGCATGAACAGCACCTGCGCCTTATCCTCGAACTCCTTCGCAATGAGCAACTGTATGCCAAGTTCTCGAAATGCGACTTCTGGCTTCGAGAAGTCCATTTCCTTGGACACGTGGTTAACAAAGATGGAATTCACGTCGACCCTGCAAAGATCGACTCTATAAAGAATTGGCCTACCCCTAAGACTCCGACTGAAGTCCGCCAATTCTTAGGACTAGCAGGATACTATCGAAGATTTATCATGGGATTTTCAAAGATCGCTCAGCCTCTCACGGCTCTTACTCAGAAGGGTATGATTTATAAATGGGGTGAAGCTCAGGAAACCGCATTTCAGAAACTAAAGGATAACCTCTGCAGTGCTCCTATTCTCTCGTTACCGGAAGGAACAGATGACTTTGTGGTTTACTGCGATGCGTATATTCATGGGCTCGGTTGCGTGTTGATGCAACGCGAGAAAGTTATTGCTTACGCCTCTCGACAACTTAAGACTCACGAAAGGAATTACACTACTCACGACTTAGAATTGGGAGCAGTGATCTTTGCGCTTAAGATATGGAGACATTACCTGTACGGCACCAAGTGCACTATTTACACCGATCACAGGAGTCTCGAACATATTTTCAAGCAAAAGGAATTAAACATGCGACAACGTAGATGGGTCGAACTTCTGAATGATTATGAATGCGCCATTAAGTATCATCCGGGCAAGGCCAATGTCGTGGCAGACGCCCTCAGTCGAAAGGACACTATACCAAGGCGCGTGCGAGCGTTGCAACTTACCATCCAGTCGACTCTCCCTACCCAGATTCGAAATGCCCAGATTGAAGCTCTGAAACCGGAAAACATCAGGGCTGAGTCCCTGCGAGGATCGAGGCAGCAACTAGAACGAAAAGAAGACGGCGCCTACTATGTGGCAGGGCGCATTTGGGTCCCACTCTACGGAGATCTACGAGAGCTTGTGATGGACAAAGCCCATAAGTCCCGATATTCAGTGCATCCTGGTTCAGATAAGATGTACCACGACTTAAAAACCACTTACTGGTGGCCTGGCATGAAAGCCCACATAGCAGCTTACGTTAGCAAATGTTTGACATGCGCAAGAGTCAAGACTGAGTATCAGAAACCGGCAGGCCTACTCCAGCAACCGGAAATCCCGAAGTGGAAATGGGAACAGATTTCCATGGATTTTGTTACAGGGCTACCTAGATCCCAACGCGGGAATGACACTATTTGGGTGATAGTAGATCGATTGACTAAGTCTGCACACTTTCTGGCCATTAAGGAAACAGACAAGTTTTCTACCTTGGCAGAAATCTATTTAAAGGAAGTAGTCTCCAGGCACGGGGTGCCAACTTCTATTATTTCCGACCGAGACGCTCGTTTTACCTCCGAATTGTGGCAAGCTATGCACAAATCCTTTGGCTCACGATTGGATATGAGCACCGCTTATCACCCGCAAACGGATGGGCAGTCTGAACGCACCATCCAAACCCTGGAAGACATGCTTAGAGCATGTGTGATCGATTTTGGCAAGAACTGGGAGAAGCATCTACCGCTGGTGGAATTCTCCTACAATAACAGCTACCACACTAGCATTCAGGCGGCACCTTTTGAGGCATTGTACGGTCGTAAATGCCGATCACCTCTTTGCTGGGCGGAAGTCGGTGATAGTCAACTCACAGGCCCAGAACTGGTGGTAGATACAACGGAAAAGATTTCACAGATCAGGCAACGCATGGCAGCAGCTCGTGACCGTCAGAAGAGCTACGCTGACAAGCGTAGGAAACCACTAGAATTCCAGGTCGGGGACCGGATTCTACTTAAAGTCTCACCCTGGAAGGGTGTGGTTCATTTCGGTAAACGAGGCAAGCTGAATCCACGGTATGTTGGACCATTCGAAATTACCGAGAAAATCGGTAAGGTTGCTTATAGATTGAACCTGCCTGCAGAGCTGAGTGCAGTGCACAATGTCTTTCACGTGTCTAATCTGAAGAAGTGTCTGTCAGATGAAACACTCATAATTCCTTTCAAGGAACTCACTATTGATGAACAGCTACACTTTACTGAGGAACCGATTGAGATCACGGATCGAGAGATCAAAACCCTCAAACGTAGCCAGATACCCCTTGTGCGAGTTCGTTGGAACTCACGACGCGGCCCAGAGTTTACCTGGGAGCGGGAAGACCAGATGAAGTCTAAGTATCCCCAGCTGTTCCCAAACGAAAACCCCAGCACTGAAGCTACAACTGAATTTCGGGACGAAATTCCAAACTAACGGGGGGATGATGTGACACCCCGTTGAAACACGCTAGCTTGGCAGTGGCTGCCTTAACTTTCGGGACGAAAGTTCTTAAAACTTGGGGATAATGTGACACTCTAGGTTTTTTTTTCCGAATGAACACCTTGTAATATTTTGTGTGTATATAAATATTATTAAATGGAAACGTGACTTTACATGATATGTGTTGTATGTATTATATATATATATATATATGAGAGCCGAGACCACGACCCGAGACCATGACTCGCAATCACCCGGTTGCGAGTGGGCCACTCGGTCTCGAGTGGGCCCTTGGGCCGTAACCGGCTTGGGCCGAAATCCCCTAAGCTTATGTTGGAACCTTGTATATAAACCCAACCTCCCCCTCATTCTTCATTCTTTAGTTACCACACTTCTCCTATTCTCTCTCAACTAGAAACCCCAAACCAACAACATTCCATCTCTTCCAAATCTCGGTTCAAGCAAGGATCTCGGACAAGAACTCGGTCAAGATCATCACTCGGACACTCCATCTTCTCGATTCCTTTCTCTTTGTTTTCGGCTCATTCTTCTTCCTCACAACCGGTTAGTGTTGTTATTATGTGCATGAGATTTATGTATGTTTATGAAACTAGAAATGCTTGATTAGTAGCATTATGCATGATTTTAGGATGATTGTGAAGTTTGACTATGTGTAAACTTTTATGTGTAAAATACTTGTAACATGTTCAAAATGACTAGTTGTATGTTCAAACTAAATGGTAGATAATTTGGAGATGAATATGGATTCTTATGACCAAACATGTTCTTGTATGGAAAAATGTTATTTAAAGAGGATGAACCTAGGATGGTGTATAGTTCATGAACTAGTTGGTGTGTGTTTCCTTGTTCTTGCATATTGATCTTGTTAAAATATGTGTGATTTTGGTTCATAAATGTATGGTATGTTTGAATATGAAAACCCTAGAATGATGAACTTGTGATGAACTAGTTGAATATGACTTGAAGATGTAAAAATGGCAAAGTTTGATCTAAGTTTACTAATATTCAGATTAGGCAAAGTGTTAGTAGAAACCTTATTGGTTGTTTCCTAATCTGGGTCTGAATTCTTGGTACAAATTGGACTGATGGTTCTGCATCATCACGTGTGCATGAAAGTGACAGCTTCCGACTCGCAACCACGGCATTACGACTCGAGACCACGCCGTTGCGACTCGCAACCAAAGCGTGACAACTCGAAACCACACGATTGCGACTCGAGACTACGACGGTTGCGACTCGCAACCACAACGTGACAACTCGAGACCACGGTTGCGACTCGCAACCATAACGTGACAAGCCGAGACCACCTGGTTGCGACTCGAGACCAGCTGGTTGCGACTGGGCTGTCCACTTTGGTTATTGGGCCATTATGTGTTATGGGCTATCTGTTGACTGGGTTATGTGTTGCTGTTGACTGCTTAAATGTTTAGGCCGGCCCAATAACCCCATGACTGTTTATTTGTATGTATGTTACGTGCCAGTTATGTGTATAGATTTTTATGTGAATGCTTGTACACCGAACCTGACCTATACCGGTAACCATGTTAGGACGTGGTGACCAACGTGATTGACAAGTAACCTAAATCTACCGAGCAAACCAAGGTGAGTTCACAACTTAAAAGCATGCGTCCCGGTGGTTTGGGACACGAGACTAAAACGACTCTATCCCCTTGTAAAAGGGGATACCATTCACATTCCTTCCCTAGTTACTGGGAACAAACTTACTTTTCCTTCCCTGGTATTGGGAAACCTTTTAGTTAATTACTGTTTATACGGAATGCAACCAAACAGCACTAAACGAAACTCTATCACTCAAGTCCCTACTACATAATACCGATTAGTCGCCGGGGCCAGGCGAACGGGTTATTAGTTGATAGCGCTATTTAGGTGTTTACCAGCCTCACACCGTGCCCTGGTTTGGGATCGGTCGTGAACTAATGTACTCAGGCATCCGTCAATGATGATAGAACATTGACATCGGGGCATCCTGCGGAAACGCAACGGTTACCTAGTATTCGGTATTGGAAAAACAGTTTAGTCGCTAACTTTTGGGGTAGCTCCCCATGGCATGTATAAACGGATAAATTAACTGGTGAAACAAGTTTTTGGTAATTAAAACTGGACAACTAGTGAACTCACTCAGCATTATTGTTGACCCCTTACTGCATGCTTTGCAGGTAACCAGTGACGAAGGAGCTTGCTGCTTGGGAACGAGTAGTGTCTGTCCACCCTTGTGTTGGGTGTTACCTTATTTTGAAATATGAACTTTGTTTAAACTTCTTTACTTATGCTTCCGCTACTTATTAACTGTTTGAACTTGAAACCTTAAACTCTGAACTTGATATTTGCTAATCTTATGGTTAGTAAGTATTACTTTTGTTAACAATTTAATTATTCGGTATAATTGGTGGCTGGATCCTGGTCAGTCACGCCCTCGAAGCGGGTGTTATCCGCAGGTGGATTTCGGGGGTGTGACAGTGCGAGTGGGACCAGTATTTATATGTTATGAAATACAAAATTATTTTTTGAGATTAAGATTATAATATATTTACATTTCTAAATATATCAAGTATCATTATTATGTTGATGATGATATGTATGTTATTCATCACAATTTAATGTATTATATAGATTTTTAAAACATGAAATTATAAAGAAATTTAATATATATATATATATATATACATGAAAATCCTAACGGGTATACCCGATACTCACAGGTATGCCCGATACCCGATGGGTGCTGGGCCGGGTATGAGACAAGTTATACAATCGGGTATGGGTATGGGTATGAGATTAACCATACCCGACCTATTGTAAGATATATTTAATCATTTTTTCAAGAAAAATGATAGAGGAATAATATATGTTTCAATATGTATAGGATACGTTCGATCGAAGTTTGTTTGAGCTTAGGCAAAGAAACTTCTTATTTGAACCCCCCTCCTCTCTACTCTCTTCATTCACAGTCAAAGAAACTTATTAGTGCACGCATATATTTGAAACCCCCCTTCTCTCTCAACTCTCTTCATTTACGGTCAAAGAAACTTAATTAGCGGGGGGGGGGGGGGTGTATAGGGGAGTGTTTAAATGAGAACGCTAAATATTGCGAGAACCGTGAGAACGAATGAAATAACCACAAAAACTTGGTAAAAAACAATTCAAATTCAAAATTTCTTTTTACATTTATCATTATTATTTGAATACAATGTTAGAAATTAAATTTACACGTTTAAATTTACTTGAATTCGTAAATAAAGAAAATTTACTGTAACACCCCGAAAATGGGTTTGGTGATCAAACCACATTAGCACTAAAAGACGGGTAAAATACCGTTAGTGGTAAAACTTACCCGGTAAATATTGGGATTTAAATAATTAATCCTAATATTAAATAAAAAGTGAATAAAAGCTTTTAAGGAATAAAATGGATAAAAGGCCCGAGTTAACGGGACCTAAAATAAACTTAGTCATAAATATTCCCGAACCCGCTAAGTTAACTAGGAATATTAAACCTAGTTAATAAGTGAGAATATTATTGAAAATAATTAGGTTGTGACCTAATTAATAACTAACCAAACACGAGGGACCAAAGCCGGGTAACTTGAAAATGGAATTATAAACTTAAAAATAAAACACAACACACACACAAGAGTGTGTGTGCGTGCGTGAGATGGAGCAGGAGACAAGCTCCATGGGAGCTAACCCTAGAATCAACAAATTCACCAAATTGAAGCTCGAATCAAGATCCAAATCAATGCATGAACGCGTAGAAACAATCACCAAGTCAAGGGGATCGTGAGGTATGTTAAATTTCTAACATTCGTGAAGTTGTAAAAAAAATTTGATAATCATCCTAATCGTGAATTAGGCATGAATTAGAGAAGCTATGGCTAGATTAGTGATGAATACTTGCTTAGGAACTAAACCCTAAGTGAAAATCATACATATGATGCTATGACTTGAATGATTTGGTGATTAACTACATGTGTGTTAAATGGGTTTATTGACAATATGAAGAACACTTGGATTAGAGTGTTAATTTGACGAATATTGATTGTTTTGAAATAAGTTCTTGATGTAGTCCATGAACACTAGACATAGAGGTTTGATTTTGATGTAAATCTTGGTAAAGATAACTAGTTATGGACTAGTTAGTAAATAAGTAATATTATGCACATTAGGTGTTTCTTAAAATGCCTGAATGAATGTTGACATAATGTAATTATGAAAGAAACGCGTAATTGGCTAACTCGACTAACTACGTGTAATACGGAATAATATGGGTTCTAAACGTAATGTTGATTGAACTTATTGTGTGTATAATATGATTGAAGTTAGTTAACTATCGAAAGTCAAATAAACCAACATTGAAGTCGAAAAGTAGTTTCGACATACAATTCGTAGGACGAAATAGCCATACTAATGATGACTAATCTAACCGTCTTACGAATCATGATGATAGTTTGACTCTTGACAAGCTAGAAGGAGACTTGGGCAAGGAACGGGTCAAACGGTTTGTGTATGGGAAAAAGAGCATAACCGGAGGCAAGGTAAGCGACGCTTACATCCTTTTTGTAGAATATGCATTCTTTTGTAAATTACTATTGCGATTAGTGTAATATCCGAATTAAGGGTTCCGACGCTATTAACATGAGTCGGAACAAACAAAAATGATAAAAACCATGTATTATGGTAAAAAGAGGCGAAACGGTAATTTAGTCATGTAATGACTAATAACTAAGAAGTTTTCGTTAAGATTATTTTAAATGCAACTAATAACGAGAAAATGAGTAAGAATGGAAATTTAGTCAAGTATTGGCTAAAGTAAATTAGAGTTAAAAAGGGGCACCCGTGGCGTAAGCCGAATGGGTGAAAACATAAGAAAGGAGTTTAAGAGAAAAAGGGGTCTAGTAGCAAAAATCCGAAATGGGTCAGATGAACAAATTGGCAATTAATAACCATGTTTTGCTACTTATGAAAATGCCTAGTCTTATAGGCCAAACGGGTCAAATGGTGTGATAACACCATTTGACAACATCGACTAATATGGTTGTCAAGTCTTATGCTAACAGGACCGATTAGCAAATCGGATAATTTCGTCACTATTGATTGTGTGATAATGAAAACAAGGTATAAAACGGGTCTACTTGTTGATCCGGGCCAGGTACGCATATTCATGTTGTAGTTTAAATTGCTATTTTGGTCGAATAAAGGGGAAAGAGAGTCTTTCGTTGTAAAAACAACAAAATCGACCAAAACGCCCTTGTTGGCTAATTCGAACAAACAACCTTTAAAAGTTGTTTGGAAACGAGTTCTATGATTAGGTAAATACTTAGAATAAGTATAGGAGCTGAAAGAGGTATTATTTTTAGTCAAATGGCACTATTAGAGTTTTGCCGTAAAATATGGATTCAAGAGGTAAAATTTGGGTTATATAAGATCACCACAAGAAACCCACCTTAACACAGTCGAGGTGGGATATTATAGGGTAAGAAATGTGGTGATGGAATACTAGAAGCAATCAAAAGCGTTTTTAGGCTCGAAAGTGCTTAAATACCCTTAACGGGTCAAAATAAAATTTGAGTAATAACGGGTTCAAGAATGTATGTAAACCGGGATTTTGAACCTCTTATGATAAATAACAATGAATTTATGGAATTTATAAGAAATCGGAGTCAAATAAATATGATTGTTTGACAAATACAAGAATGGGTCGAAATTGGGTAAAAGGGCGATAAGCCGAAGACTTAAAAGTCTGAATTTTTGTTAAACCGAATGTTGGATTTTAACCTCTTAAGGTGAGGAATCAAATTACAATCACGTAGGAAGAAACGGTAGGTCAAACGGACAAGCGGTTTGAAAGATACGAAAGTTTTCGTGTCAAAAAGCGGCAAAATGGAAAGGATGGATGCAGGGGCCACGGTAACTTACGGTGCCACCGTAAGTTACGGTGGAGCCAAAAATGCTACGGTAGGATACCCCTGATTTACTGTAGGGGAAAATGAACATTCAGGGGCCACCGTAACTTACGGTGCCACCGTAAGTTACGGTGGAGGCCAGAAATCAATTGTTTGTTGTGGATCAAGATTTAAATGTTGGATTTTCTTGATTTCCTTGTTATATTGGTTATTTAACTATCAAAACTGACATTTAAGTTAGTTTTGATCACAGGTGAATGTTGAGAGTCCTGGATGAAGATCAAGCATCGAGCAAGAATCGAACACACGTTAAACAAAGCTTCCGCAACGTTGTTTTGTCGTTATTCTAAACGGCAAATTAAATCACATTATGAATATCACTTAAATTGTAAAAGTTTTGACAAACCCGTATTTCCGATGTATATGTAATCATTAATTACACTATCATCTTCGCAAAATAGGCGTTACACCTTGATTTATAAGAACGGGTGTTACAAGTTGGTATCAGAGCCTTGGTTTAAGAGATTCAAGTATGGTTAGGAAAACCGTGCTTGGACTTAAACCTTATGCTCTTAATAAAGATTGGTGTTCGGTTCGGGGCTTGATCACAAATCCGGTAAGTACACGTATGTTAATGGTTTAACATGATTAAATTGTTGTGAACAACACATAGGGTTATCGTGTAATACGCGATATCTCAATTAAATGAAAAATATAGTTGACAAAGTTACGCGTGTTGACACATATAGTACAAAAGTCTTGTATTATGATACGGGCATTTAGTAAAGTTGACATTTCTAACTTTTGTGAATGTCTTGATTGAAGGACACTTGCGCTTAAAGATGACAAAGGTTAAACAAATTAAGGATGTGATAGAGGAACAGTCCGAGGCATGACGAGAGGGACATGCTCACTAAGGACTAAATCGCGTAAAGACCGCGAACAAGGTTAATGGCAAGAAACGCCCGTCGGGGCAAGCATTATCAGGTGCGTGCTTTTAAATATAATCGCGCAATTAGCAATGTGCAACAAACATGTAAGGAATGATTGTCGCATATGTAAATTAGAAACTTGGGAAATCTGAATAGAATACCTATCCAGGATATTATCTCCAAGAAAACTAAATAGAGGTGTTACTTACATGGGGTGTGATGTGAAAACTATAAAAAGGTCGTGTATGTCATGTGTTAATCGCTTACTCTGGCCAAGTAAGTAGTGGCATATGATACCATGAGTTTCTTATGGCGGACACATTTACATCTGATGTAGTAAGGACGGGGTAAATGGGACAAATTAAAAAGTACCCAAAAGAATCAAGTGAGCAAAATATTTGATAATAATGTAAACGCACAGCCGAGTGACGAAAGCGTATTACATTAAGATAATGAGCCCGAGTGAAGGGACAAAGAAACACGTAAGATGATCAGAATATGTATTGGGAGGGGGTGTACTTACACTCGAACCCGGAAATTGCAAACATGTAAAATGATGTAGACATGTATTGGGAGGGGGTGTACTTACACTCGAACCCGGAAAATGCAAACATGTAAAATGATGTAGACATATATTGGGAGGGGGTGTACTTACACTCGAACCCGGAAAATGCAAACATGTAAAGTGATGTAGACATGTATTGGGAGGGGGTGTACTTACACTCGAACCCGAAGAATATAAACATGTAAAATGATCAAGATATGCATTGGGAGGTAGTGTACTTACACTCGAACCCGAAGGATGCAAATAAGACTCTTAACGGGCCGATTTTGTAAAACACCAAATTTGAGAACGAAGTAGGAATATAAAAGCGAAACGAAGTCATAATGCATACCGTAAGGGTTGCAATAATAACGACTTCGGTAAAACACCCGGGTGGTGGGTAAGGATTTAAACACATGCGTAGACTGAGAAACGGGAACGCGAAATAGAAAGTCGAAAGACTCGGAATATGAGTCATGACTAAAAGATGACAAGAATTTTCGCAAACATAAATTTTGGTAATTACGTTCAACCATTTCAAAGTTGGACGGGTCAAATAAAGAATGAAGTTTGACATTCATAGGTGATGAAAATTCACCCAAAATGAGTCAAACGAGTCAATTAAGGAAAATGGAGGGGCCAAAATGACCCACGGGTCATGAACTGAAGCAAAGGGATCATAAGGGCCTCGTCTTAAAGAGATGAAAGCTTAAGAAAATAGCCTACGAGGTTAGGTGACAGAACCTACGGGTCAATAGTGTAAGGTAAGGGAACTTGTTACGATTCCTCGCGTAAAACGAGAACGGAAAACAATAGGTTAGGGGTTGTCAATTCCCTTGATATGAGTAATTGACATAGTTAAAGAGAAAAACGTTAGACTAAAATTCAGTTTTAGTAAGAAATAACATTTTTATAAATATAAAATTCTGATAGGAAATCGAATAGTAAGCATAAAGGATTCAAGTCTTGACGCTGATAGGCGCAAGACGAAATATTCGAAAAGTGATCTTTTTGAAAATGAAAGGTTGATATAAATTAAATATGTGTGACACGATCACGGTCAAGAAATGCAATGTGAAGTGGAATCACATTATAACCAAGCGAGCGGTAAAAAGTAACTGGACTAATAAGTCTAGTTAGTGAGACCGGTTAAGGTCATTTAAGTAATTTGGTTGCTTGTAAGCGGTAGATTCGGTATAACTGAACCGAATAAATGAATTTTGAAAACAGAAGAAATTGTTGCTAAAAGTGAAAGATTTCACTAAAGACCTTAAAACGGGTCAATGTAACGGATTCACCAAGAGTTCGATGATATATAAAAAAGCGATGGAAATTGCTAAGTTAACTAAACTAGTGAAAATAACGGAATTATGTTATTTCAAGTTACATTATGTCGTATGAGGTACGTAGAGGTTCTGTAACCAAAAAGACATTACCATAATTTTTCTGGTAATACTAACACTTGGTTAAAGTATGAGTAATGCTTAAGAGATTACTCAAGTCAAACGCATTGAGTTTAGAACTCAATGAACTATGTAAGCAAGGTTTCGAGGACGAAACCTCTTTAAGGGGGGTAGACTTGTAACACCCCGAAAATGGGTTTGGTGATCAAACCATATTAGCACTAAAAGACGGGTAAAATACCGTTAGTGGTAAAACTTACCCGGTAAATATTAGGATATAAATAATTAATCCTAATATTAAATAAAAAGTGAATAAAAGCTTTTAAGGAATAAAATGGATAAAAGGCCCGAGTTAACGGGACCTAAAATAAACTTAGTCATAAATATTCCCGAACCCGCTAAGTTAACTAGGAATATTAAACCTAGTTAATAAGTGGGAATATTATTGAAAATAATTAGGTTGTGACCTAATTAATAACTAACCAAACACGAGGGACCAAAGCCGGGTAACTTGAAAATGGAATTATAAACTTAAAAATAAAACACAACACACACACATGAGTGTGTGTGCGTGCGTAAGATGGAGCAGGAGACAAGCTCCATGGGAGCTAACCCTAGAATCAACAAATTCACCAAATTGAAGCTCGAATTAAGATCCAAATCAATGCATGAACGCGTAGAAACGATCACCAAGTCAAGGGGATCGTGAGGTATGTTGAATTTCTAACATTCGTGAAGTTGTAAAAATTTGATAATCATCCTAATCGCGAATTAGGCATGAATTAGAGAAGCTATGGCTAGATTAGTGATGAATACTTGCTTAGGAACGAAACCCTAAGTGAAAATCATACATATGATGCTATGACTTGAATGATTTGGTGATTACCTACATGTGTGTTAAATGGGTTTATTGACAATATGAAGAACACTTGGATTAGAGTGTTAATTTGATGAATATTGATTGTTTTGAAATAAGTTCTTGATGTAGTCCATGAACACTAGACATAGAGGTTTGATTTTGATGTAAATCCTGGTAAAGATAACTAGTTATGGACTAGTTAGTAAATAAGTAATATTATGCACATTAGGTGTTTGTTAAAATGCCTGAATGAATGTTGACATAATGTAATTATGAAAGAAACGCGTAATTGGCTAACTCGACTAACTACGTGTAATACGGAATAATATGGGTTCTAAACGTAATGTTGATTGAACTTATTGTGTGTATAATATGATTGAAGTTAGTTGACTATCGAAAGTCAAATAAACCAACATTGAAGTCGAAAAGTAGTTTCGACATACAATTCGTAGGACGAAATAGCCATACTAATGATGACTGATCTAACCGTCTTACGAATCATGATGATAGTTTGACTCTTGACAAGCTAGAAGGAGACTTGGGCAAGGAACGGGTCAAACGGTTCGTGTATGGGAAAAAGAGCATAACCGGAGGCAAGGTAAGCGACGCTTACATCCTTTTTGTAGAATATGCATTGTTTTGTAAATTACTAATGCGATTAGTGTAATATCCGAATTAAGGGTTCCGACGCTATTAACATGAGTCGGAACAAACAAAAATGATAAAAACCATGTATTATGGTAAAAAGAGGCGAAACGGTAATTTAGTCATGTAATGACTAATAACTAAGAAGTTTTCGTTAAGATTATTTTAAATGCAACTAATAACGAGAAAATGAGTAAGAATGGAAATTTAGTCAAGTATTGGCTAAAGTAAATTAGAGTTAAAAAGGGGCACCCGTGGCGTAAGCCGAATGGGTGAAAACATAAGAAAGGAGTTTAAGAGAAAAAGGGGTCTAGTAGCAAAAATCCGAAATGGGTCGGATGAACAAATTGGCAATTAATAACCATGTTTTGCTACTTATGAAAATGCCTAGTCTTATAGGCCAAACGGGTCAAATGGTGTGATAACACCATTTGACAACATCGACTTATATGGTTGTCAAGTCTTATGCTAACAGGACCGATTAGCAAATCGGATAATTTCGTCACTATTGATTGTGTGATAATGAAAACAAGGTATAAAACGGGTCTACTTGTTGATCCGGGCCAGGTACGCATATTCATGTTGTAGTTTAAATTGCTATTTTGGTCGAATAAAGGGGAAAGAGAGTCTTTCGTTGTAAAAAGAACAAAATCGATCAAAATGCCCTTGTTGGCTAATTCGAACAAACAACCTTTAAAAGTTGTTTGGAAACGAGTTCTATGATTAGGTAAATACTTAGAATAAGTATAGGAACTGAAAGAGGTATTATTTTTAGTCAAATGGCACTATTAGAGTTTTGCCGTAAAATATGGATTCAAGAGGTAAAATTTGGGTTATATAAGATCACCACAAGAAACCCACCTTAATACAGTCGAGGTGGGATATTATAGGGTAAGAAATGTGGTGATGGAATACTAGAAGCAATCGAAAGCGTTTTTTGGCTCGAAAGTGCTTAAATACCCTTAACGGGTCAAAATAAAATTTGAGTAATAACGGGTTCAAGAATGTATGTAAACCGGGATTTTGAACCTCTTATGATAAATAACAATGAATTTATGGAATTTATAAGAAATCGGAGTCAAATAAATATGATTGTTTGACAAATACAAGAATGGGTCGAAATTGGGTAAAAGGGCGATAAGCCGAAGACTTAAAAGTCTGAATTTTTGTTAAACCGAATGTTGGATTTTAACCTCTTAAGGCGAGGAATCAAATTACAATCACGTAGGAAGAATCAGTAGGTCAAACGGACAAGCGGTTTGAAAGATACGAAAGTTTTCGTGTCAAAAAGCGGCAAAATGGAAAGGATGGATGCAGGGGCCACCGTAACTTACGGTGCCACCGTAAGTTACGGTGGAGCCAAAAATGCTACGGTAGGATACCCCTGATTTACGGTAGGGGAAAATGAACATTCAGGGGCCACCGTAACTTACGGTGCCCCGTAAGTTACGGTGGAGGCCAGAAATCAATTGTTTGTTGTGGATCAAGATTTAAATGTTGGATTTTCTTGATTTCCTTGTTATATTGGTTATTTAACTATCAAAACTGACATTTAAGTTAGTTTTGATCACAGTTGAATGTCGAGAGTCCTGGATGAAGATCAAGCATCGAGCAAGAACCGAACACACGTTAAACAAAGCTTCCGCGACGTTGTTTTGTCGTTATTCTAAACGGCAAATTAAATCACATTATGAATATCACTTAAATTGTAAAAGTTTTGACAAACCCGTATTTCCGATGTATATGTAATCATTAATTACACTATCATCTTTGCAAAATAGGCGTTAAACCTTGATTTATAAGAACGGGTGTTACATTTACAAATGTGTAAGTTTGTTATTTACACATGTGTAAATTTGTTATATTTACACATGTGTAAAAAATCTAATAAGAGTGATTTTGAGAGGAGAAATGAATTATTTGATGTTGAAATTCTTTTTTGATGTTGTATTTTAATTACAATGAGGTTTATATTAAAAAAAATTGATTTTGATTGGTTTTCTCATTCGTTCTCTCGGTTCTCGCAATATTTAGTGTTCTCAAGATAACCCATATATATATATATATAGGATTAGGTTCAAACGTGAACAAAATCCCAAGAGTGAACTGCGTGAACTGATCTGGACCATTGATTATTATGATCTTGATTATTAAATTGAATGGCATGATGGTAATTAATTGATTAATTGTGACTCTTTAATTAAATGAATAAGGGTACATGTGTAATTACACCATCATAGAATTCAAAGCAGGGAAATTGAATAGTTTCCATAAGTTCTCGAATGTATCAATTCCTAAAGTATAGCAATTTCAGTTTTAAATCTGTCACACCCCCAAAATACCACCTAGGGAATGTCCCTGTTAGGCGTGCGACGTACCAACAACGAGCCACTAATTACGTTGAACCCAAACAAGTTTCCAAATAAAATCCCCGATTATTAGTTACAAATATCATCAACGAGTTTTAATGAAAATCAACATGTTCAGCGGAAGCAATTAGTAAACCAAAGTATACTGTTTCAAAACCAATGTATAGTATCAATAGTTCAGACACATGAATCCCTCCAGTCGACCCATGACCACTCCAGCTACTCCAGACAGCAAGTTCCCAAATCCAAGATATCTAACGACCTGCGAGCATGCAACAAGTGTATCAGACAAAGCTGGCGAGTTCACAGTTTAAGAAAACGTTTGTTACCAGTTATATGTAAAATAGTTCACTGACAAATGCAAGTAATATTGTTAATATCTCATTTCCGAACAATGACGGCTCCTGAAATACACGACTGCCCTTCCCACGTACTCCTATCTAGTACTGGGCCAGACTGGGTCATTAGTTCACCTCCGTCCTCTACAGGCACGGGGTGAGGGTGCCAAACCTAAGTAGCGCTACTAACTAATACCCGATGAGGGACTTACAAAAGATGATAGGTGAGAATATTAACCAATATACTCGTTTTTACCCAAAGACTCATCCCCCCATGGAATACCCACTGACTGTCCCCAACCACTGGGACGCATGCTCGAATGTAGTGAACTCACCTTAGATTTGCTCGGTTAGATTAGTTTCTTGTTTAACAGGTGATCAAACACGCCCTAACATGGGTACCAGTAACAGTCAGTTTCGAGTGCACAAACTCTAGATGTTTCACGCATGATTAATTCACATATTCCCTATTCACATACCACATAGTCAAATGTATAAATAACGCACATACTAGCACACATGTTGTAACAGTTGTCCATACAATGCAAGTGCAACATACATCATCACAATATCACAAATAGTATACGCCTAACAATGGGCATGGTATATCACTTAATTGTATCACGAAACTCCATTATTAAAGTATATTTACGTACTAGGTTCCACCCATACTAAGTTGCATTACACATACCAAGTTCCAATTATTCACGTAGCAACTAATATCAAACATTCAACCTGTATGCGGCTCCGTTCATCATTCGTGGCCCATAGACCCGATAACTCCTAAGGCCCAACGGCCTAGTCTTTAACCCATCAGCATGTCCAAGTCCAGACATGGTTGCGGCCTGATGGAAGTGTGTGTACACAATGAAGTTTCCTTAACTTTTGTTTACCACGATCATTTTTGTTACGAAATTTAACAACAATCAGTTACACAATAATATTATAAATCTCTACAATATCCCCATTAAGTCTTGATAATCCATAATACATCAGCTTTATTATAAATATGTCTATGTTTATTTATCATGTTTTATTTTCATATATATGTGTTTTGTGTATATATACGTTTTGTATATATATTCACATCTAGCACCCAAATGTTACTACCGAATATATTATGAATCTCTACAATAAGCATGGGACGGTCAAACCGTCACACTACACCCATCTTATCCTCTTTTCAATTTACATTAAAAAAAACAGCTCATGCTTATGTTCTATTAAAACCCTACTATCACAACTGATACAGTTTATAGTCGTAACCTAGCTAAGAATTTCAAAATGCAAATAACCATCAGACATTCAAATCAGCCTGCGGCGACATTCATTCCAGCAGTTTTAATATAACTCTCGAATATTATGCATTCATGTAGACAAACAGCTAACCCTCATGCATATACTTTACATGCCAAAATCAACATAACAGGGAGTGCAAATAGATAAGAGATGAACATACTCATGACTGTAGAAGTGTGTATGTGTGTGGTATTCTGTTGTTGCCTTTATCCTGCTCCGAGACCCGACACCTAGTCTCGGACACGAAAAGAATCCACCACCACGACCACTACCGCGGAGAGGAGAATCCCGACCGTCGTTAACCTCACTTCCACCGCCTCTCCCTCCTCTGCCTCTCTATCCCTCTCTCTCTCTCTCCACCTTGCCGCCATATTCCGCCGATGATGATGATGACTGAAAATGTGGGTGAACGCAAATGGTGAGGAAGGTGTTGTTTGGGGTGCGGTTTGTCGGATAGTGGGTCATCAGCGTGCGGCCAGAATAACGGATCCGACGCCTGGAATTTCTGGATTGAGGGAGTAGGGGAGTGCTTTTAGAGTGAGGCTAGGGTTTCGTTTCTGAACATTTATAAATGATGCATGAGAGCCATATATTATTATTATGTGTGTTGCAATAAGTGGGCCGAACCCCTTTGGGTTTTACTCCGATATGGACTTCAAAAGCTGGGCCGAAGGTGGTTAATTAATACGAGACAGGTACTATTTCGTGCGACTAGCCAAATCATTCAACAACTCTCGTACACTAAAAACAATCACATATAACTCAGTGAACGAATTTTAAATTTACATGCATGCGGTTAAAGCATTTGCTGACAGGTGAAACTTGTCTAGCTAACAAGGAATTAAATAAAACGAACCTTAAATGTTCGGGTTGTCACATCATCTCCAACTTGAAAGAAATTTCGTCCCGAAATTGACGAGTGATCCAAGACAACAAGATGTTAACGCAGGATGTCTGTGGATTTTCCCCGGGTACCACATCGTCCCCAACTTGAAAGGGAATTTCGTCCCGAAATTCACAAATGATATCAAAGGTTGATTCAACCGCTTAAACAATTGAGGATAGTAGAGTTTCATCCAATCATTGCGTTTCCACGTGAATTCCGGTCCACGTCTTGAGTTCCAACGACTCCCTCAATTGGAATCTGGACTATGATGACAAAACTTGATTTCCTGGTCCATGCCTACGATAGATTCCATGACAGCTGCAACCTATCGTTAACCTTAACCTCTCGTAATGGTAACAAGTGTTTCACCGGACAAACACTAGCTTAGATCCGAGACACATTTGGCATCGTGCACGTTACCCAATCTGTCAGGAAACTCGAGTTTGTAAGCCATGTCACCGATTCATTCTAGAAATCCGAATGTCCCATCGCATCGTAAACTAAGCTTGCCACGTTTTTCGATTGCGTACTGCACCCTCCCAGGGTGAGAGCTTCGATTATGACACATTCTCCTACCGCGAACTCCCAGTGTTTCGTAAACTTATCAGCTTTCCTAATGGTCGCGTTGCCGCCAAACAGTTCCCGATCTAAGAAATCTTCCCAAGAGTTTCAGGTGCAAGTCCTGGACTTGTGATTAGGTTGTCACCCGCCTTAGTCCAGCAAGGAGTTTAGCGTTGCCGTCCATGCCATGCCTCAAACAGAGTTTTCTGCATACTAGAATGGTGACTGCTACGATAGAACTCTGCCAAAGGTATGTATCCTTCCACTTTTCACTATGTCAATCGCACACATGCTCGCAGCATGTCTTCGAGTATTTGGGGGGGGGGGTTCGTTTACTCTGACCATTTATCCTATGGTGATAAGTATTGCTCATGTCTAGATGTGAGCCAAGAGTGTTGTGTATTGCCTGACATAAATCATGCATAGATCAAATTCAGAGGTAACAGGAGTTGGCACCTCGTGCCTAAAAGTCGCCTCTCTCAGAGGAACATTCACGACTGTGAAGACTCTTCAGTTTTCTTGATTGCAAGAAAGTGTGCTGGTAACTTGAGTCCATCAATGATCACCCAGGTGATAATGTTTTCATTTCGCGTTGTAAGTAGACTAGTGACAAAATCCATGGCAGTCTGTTCTCATTTCCATATATGTGTTTATGGTTACTGATACTCCACCTCGACTTTCCCACAAGTTAAACATCATTCACAATCATAGCTAGGTGGGTCTTCATGCCCGATTACCAATACGAGACTTTATAGATCCTAATCTCTCCCACCAAACCCAGACGACTAGAATACTAAGGCCGGTGTGTTTTTGCTCAACACGAGTTCCCTATAGTTGCCATATAATGAGACCCACATTCGTTCCAAGAGGTAGCGAATATTGTCCAACCTGCAAAGGGTTGCTTCTCCATGCCCCGCATGGGCTTAACTTGAAAGTTCTCTTCTTTCTGTTCCCTAGTTTGAACAGAACGTGTCTGATCAGGTAAGTTAGAGTCGATAGTGTGTTGTAAAGGTCGTGCACGTTCAGGTTTCACAATCGTGGCCGTCCAAACTTCCATCCAGCGATGCCATTAACTAAGTTAGCTTTCCTGTGATGAATCTGCGATAGCATCTAGTGAGACCAGGAAATTGTTGCATCCTCGAAGGGATCTCTGGTGTCGATCAGTTTCTAACTAATATGGGTCTTAGCGAGATCCACGTGTATTCCCACTTCGTTGATTATATGACCAAAAAAGTATCCCTCGCATCCATAAGTTACATTTATCAAGGCTTCGCGCGGTGTGGCTCCTCCTTCAGGAGCTCTCAAATAAGATACAAAGCTGCCCATGATGCTCCTTTCTCCTGGAATTAATTCAACATGTCGTCAATAAGCATGGTCGATTCATGTGATCCGTACAGCTGCTGGTGTGATGTTTAGCTCGAAAGTCTTGGAATACAACGTCGAAATGGCCGCACTGCGCATGGTATGTCGTTGCAGGCACATTCTCCCCTTAGACTACCTTCTGAGAATAGCTCGTTTGTTATTCAAACCTCGAATGGAAGCTCGACCCCCGCAACTGGTCGTCAGGTTATCTATATATGGTCGTGGCAAACGGTTCTCAACTGTCGCCTTATTGAGTTCTCGAAAATCAGTACACATACGAAAAGGCTTATCTTCACAGATATAAATGGGGCTTCCCAAAGCGAAAACCTAGGTCCGACAAACTCCTGTCCAGTATTTCCTGTAGTTGATTAAATAGTTCTTGCAACCCTCATATGCAAATGGTACAATGTACGAGTATTCAAAGCTGCCTCTGTCGTGAGATCAATTGAGATTCCGACTAATAGTTGTGAATGTAAACCTGAAAGTCCCTTAAGCAGCACACCGAGAGGAGTCACGAACAACTGGTAGGTCCTTGATCCTATTTTCCTTAGTCTGACAATTAGAAACGGTAGCTAGCACAGCGGGGTAATCCCTCCGTAAACACTTCTGGGCTTTCATTGCAGAATTGATGCTAACCTTTACACAACTCTGGTACTTTGGAACAGACGACGATTCTCCATTAGGGAGAGGGGTACACAAAGCTTTCTTCTCGCAGGGTATATCTGCGTGATGTATGGATAACCAATCCATACTAACTACTACATCAAATTATCACAGATAGTAGAAAGAAGGTTGATGTCGAACACTTGTCCCACAAGGTCGGGTTTACATCCCATCGAACAGATGAGGTTTCACTTGACTTGCCATCAGTTGCTGCCACCACAGGTTCGGTTTTAAGAAGCATCAGTGTTAACTAAAACAGGGCTACTTGTATAAGTTACCGTGATGCTATTATGCCTGGCGTTACCTATGCCAATCCTAAATGCCTTTCCATAAACATCATTTCCAGTGTTGTCGTATTTGTTGCGAGAATTTCCAGTATTGCCGTCGTTCCATTGGTTGTCGTCACCTTGACTTAACCCAGTCAATCCTTGTTGAGGTCACCTTCGTTTCCATACTGTAACCTACGATCACGAGTACATTGATGTTGCCGCGACTGTTGCCTCTAATATTTTTGCATGCAACGGTGTCCTGCTTCCTTTCACCAACAAGGTCCATCTTTTCACATTCTGTGCCACGTCCTAAGGCACTACTCATGGTGGGGGCGGTTACACAGTCCGCTCTACCGTCAATCGTCGTCGATTTGTCCTGATTGGTTCGTAAGAGTCGACTCCCATGAGTCGCTGGCTGGGGTTAAGGATTCGATTGGAGTCAAATCGTTGTTATTCGTTTCCGGTAACTAGGGTCGTTCAAATGCTTAAGTCGGTAAGGTACTACGTTTACCCTCTTGTCCATCGTTCTTGCAAGTTGACGGAGTAATACACGGTATGTCGCAAGAGTGTTGCAGTAGTGATCGCACTTCGGGATTTAAGACGTCAATACGTTAAGTTCCAGCGAACAAAGAAAAGTGAGAAAGGTATAGACCAATCATTGTCGTTGCAACATCCAACTCAAGGATGTTCGTACAAGCACCTAACATTCTACACAGTTCGCTAGGCGTTCAGGTGGGTGTTCAGGTACTACTCGATAGCATCGAGGTTCGAAAGGATTCAGAGAGGAGTGAAAAGATTACGTTCAAGTAGGAGACAATCACTACCACGACTCCTATAGACTGTTGTATTTCACATCGATCAAATAACGGAACGGAACCCCTTTTCACTTGTTAAGCCTCACTGGGACTCGCATGCACCCCACATTATTATTCTGTGTGCACCCACAATAATATTGTGATTTGCATGCTCATCTCAGTTCCTCTTAACTCATGTCAAATGGCTCCTCCAACTCGAGTAGCAAACAAAGAGCATCACGAAATGTGAGCTATGAATGTTTAAGAGAACACCACACTACCAATCACATAACACATGCAAGTAATGAATTCATATTGTTGTGCTAAACGTGCAATCACATGCAATATCATATGTAAGTGTTCACTAGTTATACAGTACAATGAGTAAATGAGAGACGAACCTTGCGGTCTGGAGCTGAGTGTCATGGTCGATTTCGGATCTGTTCGGTTATAGTCTGGTTTTATAGAAACGTTTTTAAAACCAAATTCACTATAACCAGTGGCTCTGATACCAAACTGTCACACCCCCAAAA
The DNA here is from genome assembly GCF_002127325.2 of Helianthus annuus. Taxonomy (NCBI): domain Eukaryota; kingdom Viridiplantae; phylum Streptophyta; class Magnoliopsida; order Asterales; family Asteraceae; genus Helianthus; species Helianthus annuus. Next base: position 19,713,947 of record NC_035436.2, on the reverse strand, counting down.
TACCACCTAGGGAATGTCCCTGTTAGGCGTGCGACGTACCAACAACGAGCCACTAATTACGTTGAACCCAAACAAGTTTCCAAATAAAATCCCCGATTATTAGTTACAAATATCATCAACGAGTTTTAATGAAAATCAACATGTTCAGCGGAAGCAATTAGTAAACCAAAGTATACTGTTTCAAAACCAATGTATAGTATCAATAGTTCAGACACATGAATCCCTCCAGTCGACCCATGACCACTCCAGCTACTCCAGACAGCAAGTTCCCAAATCCAAGATATCTAACGACCTGCGAGCATGCAACAAGTGTATCAGACAAAGCTGGCGAGTTCACAGTTTAAGAAAACGTTTGTTACCAGTTATATGTAAAATAGTTCACTGACAAATGCAAGTAATATTGTTAATATCTCATTTCCGAACAATGACGGCTCCTGAAATACACGACTGCCCTTCCCACGTACTCCTATCTAGTACTGGGCCAGACTGGGTCATTAGTTCACCTCCGTCCTCTACAGGCACGGGGTGAGGGTGCCAAACCTAAGTAGCGCTACTAACTAATACCCGATGAGGGACTTACAAAAGATGATAGGTGAGAATATTAACCAAAATACTCGTTTTTACCCAAAGACTCATCCCCCCATGGAATACCCACTGACTGTCCCCAACCACTGGGACGCATGCTCGAATGTAGTGAACTCACCTTAGATTTGCTCGGTTAGATTAGTTTCTTGTTTAACAGGTGATCAAACACGCCCTAACATGGGTACCAGTAACAGTCAGTTTCGAGTGCACAAACTCTAGATGTTTCACGCATGATTAATTCACATATTCCCTATTCACATACCACATAGTCCAATGTATAAATAACGCACATACTAGCACACATGTTGTAACAGTTGTCCATACAATGCAAGTGCAACATACATCATCACAATATCACAAATAGTATACGCCTAACAATGGGCATGGTATATCACTTAATTGTATCACGAAACTCCATTATTAAAGTATATTTACGTACTAGGTTCCACCCATACTAAGTTGCATTACACATACCAAGTTCCAATTATTCACGTAGCAACTAATATCAAACATTCAACCTGTATGCGGCTCCGTTCATCATTCGTGGCCCATAGACCCGATAACTCCTAAGGCCCAACGGCCTAGTCTTTAACCCATCAGCATGTCCAAGTCCAGACATGGTTGCGGCCTGATGGAAGTGTGTGTACACAATGAAGTTTCCTTAACTTTTGTTTACCACGATCATTTTTGTTACGAAATTTAACAACAATCAGTTACACAATAATATTATAAATCTCTACAATATCCCCATTAAGTCTTGATAATCCATAATACATCAGCTTTATTATAAATATGTCTATGTTTATTTATCATGTTTTATTTTCATATATATGTGTTTTGTGTATATATACGTTTTGTATATATATTCACATCTAGCACCCAAATGTTACTACCGAATATATTATGAATCTCTACAATAAGCATGGGACGGTCAAACCGTCACACTACACCCATCTTATCCTCTTTTCAATTTACATTAAAAAAAACAGCTCATGCTTATGTTCTATTAAAACCCTACTATCACAACTGATACAGTTTATAGTCGTAACCTAGCTAAGAATTTCAAAATGCAAATAACCATCAGACATTCAAATCAGCCTGCGGCGACATTCATTCCAGCAGTTTTAATATAACTCTCGAATATTATGCATTCATGTAGACAAACAGCTAACCCTCATGCATATACTTTACATGCCAAAATCAACATAACAGGGAGTGCAAATAGATAAGAGATGAACATACTCATGACTGTAGAAGTGTGTATGTGTGTGGTATTCTGTTGTTGCCTTTATCCTGCTCCGAGACCCGACACCTAGTCTCGGACACGAAAAGAATCCACCACCACGACCACTACCGCGGAGAGGAGAATCCCGACCGTCGTTAACCTCACTTCCACCGCCTCTCCCTCCTCTGCCTCTCTATCCCTCTCTCTCTCTCTCCACCTTGCCGCCATATTCCGCCGATGATGATGATGACTGAAAATGTGGGTGAACGCAAATGGTGAGGAAGGTGTTGTTTGGGGTGCGGTTTGTCGGATAGTGGGTCATCAGCGTGCGGCCAGAATAACGGATCCGACGCCTGGAATTTCTGGATTGAGGGAGTAGGGGAGTGCTTTTAGAGTGAGGCTAGGGTTTCGTTTCTGAATATTTATAAATGATGCATGAGAGCCATATATTATTATTATGTGTGTTGCAATAAGTGGGCCGAACCCCTTTGGGTTTTACTCCGATATGGACTTCAAAAGCTGGGCCGAAGGTGGTTAATTAATACGAGACAGGTACTATTTCGTGCGACTAGCCAAATCATTCAACAACTCTCGTACACTAAAAACAATCACATATAACTCAGTGAACGAATTTTAAATTTACATGCATGCGGTTAAAGCATTTGCTGACAGGTGAAACTTGTCTAGCTAACAAGGAATTAAATAAAACGAACCTTAAATGTTCGGGTTGTCACAAAATCTCTATTATTCAATTTTATTCAACAATTTCTTTCTCTCTCTATCATGGTTCCTGTAGAAGTTCACTTCTGTCCAAGTTCACCTACCATCGAAGTTCAAGAGTCGCTGGAAAAACCCGTAGAAGACGATTGGAATGGGGATTTCAACTTTGCCGTCGTCGCCGTTTTATGACCGCCGTCACCGTCGTCATTTTATCGCCGCTGTCGCCATTTTATCGCCGCCTTCGCCGTCTCCATAAACACCGGTAATTTACGTTCCAATGAAAGATATAGATTACAATTTACGTTTTAGAACTAATAATTTCAATTAACAAGTTTCATAAAAAAACGTGTTAGACTTTTATATTTTAAATCAATATATTCTAAAAAAACCTACTTTGACATCGTTGTTTCCAAACGTAATGTACATTCATTGACGTAGTTTTGTTGGCATTTTTTGAATTACTTGCAACAAATGTGAAAATAAAAGTATATAAGTTTTTTACCAACATTATGTAAAATATTGCATAAATAACAAAAACTGTTTGGTGCACTTTAAGGCATATTTTATTATATTTTTAACACATATTTCCATTGCATAATTTTGAAAGATATACCTTTAAGTTGTTTGGATTTCAATTTTTTGATTTTGCTCTGTTTTTAATGCGATGTACACATGTGTATTCTGATTTTGTGCTGATTTTAATGCGATGTACACATGTGTATAGCGTCTGTTTTTTCTGATATCTAAGATTTTTTTTGTGTATTGAATGTGTAAATTTGTTGATGTACACTTGTGAATTATGCAAAGTATTAGTTGCTGAGTTTTTTTGTTCAATTTTTTTATTTTGCTCTGTTTTTAATGCGATGTACACATGTGTGTTCTGATTTTGCTATGTTTTTAAAGTGATGTACACATGTGTATTCTGATTTTAACGCGATTTACACATGTATATACCGTCTGTTTTTGTGATATCTCATAATTTTTTGTGTATTGAATGTGTAAGGTTGTTGATGTACACTTGTGAATTATGGAAAGTATTAGTTGCTGAGGTTTTTTTTTTTTTTTTTTTTTTTTTTTTTTTTTTTTTGCTATTATAGGAGATGTCGTTAACGAGAAAAGTGGAGATGGAAGGTCGATAAGGATGATTCACGTATGAGGTCGATAAGGATGATTCACATATGTTTGTTTGCTTGGTCGATAAGGATGATTCAACATACAACGTGGTGAATAGTTGTAAAAGATTATGTTTTTTTTTGTTTTTTCGATTATGTTGGGTTTATTGTTTTTACAAAACTGGATTTTGTAATTATATGTTTTTTTGTTTGGTTTGGAAAACATTATGGAACTTGTAATTTGTTAAATATAAAATAATTTTACAGATATTGTTTCTATGTATGTATTATGTAGCTAATTACACATATGTACGATGCTAAGTACACATGTGTACTGTTCTTTTTATATCCAAGTACACATGTGTATACCGTTGAAATATGAAGGTTACGTGGATCTTAAAAATTAAAATTTGAATTCTTGTGATGAAATCTGAAATGAAAATTAAAATTGAAATATGGTGATTTGTTGTTTGTTTTGATAATTATCTTATTAATAAATAAAACGTAATGTGGATAATGAATTTAAAATAGGAAAGATGTAACTTAATTCAATTATTAAAATAATGATTTAAATCTAATTTTTATATAATTACAATCCTACCCTTAACAACTAAAAAGGAAATCAAGGGTCCAGATCTGTTCACGCAGTTCACTCTTGGGAGGTTGTTCACGCTGGAACCCTACCCTATATATATATAGGGCAAGGATAAATTTAAAACTCACTTGAGTTGAATAAACCCTGAAAACCCGATAACAACCATTGATCATACTTGATGGATGGTTAGGATTCACTTTTGCCAATAACTTGCTTTTGTGTCCTTTTGTCTTAATTTTTTAATATATTTCATGTACTGAAGGGTAATATTGGAACATTAATACAATTTCTCTTATAAACAGACAAAAGTCTACATGTTGTAAGAAACCCTCACATCAATATTCATCGTTACACTTCTTTTTTGCTCCAAATATGATATACCAACTACTTTTCAATATTCTTTATTGCTCGTATATTTTTTTTTGGTTTTGTTACATGTGTATATGACAATCTATTTTTGTAACATATTTTTTTTCTAAGATCAAATGTTACATAGAAACGTAACATATAATTTTTCTATGATCAAATATTACATAGAAACGTAACATATAATTTGTACATGATCAATTTTACGTCACATATGTAACAACCACTTTTTTTGTAACATAAAAAATGTAACAACACACTTTGTTTCCGTAACAGTTACTTTATCTTTACAATAACCTGGAAAAATATAACAACACGCTTTATTTTTACAGTAATTTAAAAAAGTGTAACAATGCACTTTATTTTCTGTAACGAGCGTTATTTCTGTAACACAAAAAATGTAACAGACATTTTTTCTTTGATTGTTACATTTTTTTATGTAACACAAAAAATGTAACAGGCGTTTTTGCTTTGATTGTTACAAAAAATGTAACGGGCATTATTTATGTAACATAAAAAAACGTAACTGGCATTATTTATGTAACACAAAAAATGTAATATGTTTTTTTTCTTCGATTGTTACATTTCTAACACCCGGTTACACAGCGTTACATAAAAATGCCTAGATCTTGGAGTTTCATAACTAAGAGGCAAAGAATTGTTATGAGAATTGTTACATCAAAAATATAACATGTATATAAAAAATATAACTTTATTAACAAGAATCCAACAACAACATATTTTTTAGATTCAATCATCATAACAATAAACAAGAAAGTAACTTAGATTTTAATCCAATACATAAGAACTTAAATCAAATTGTTTTCATTTGTTCAGATCTGAAAACAAATTTTACACAAAAAAAATGAAAAAATCAGTAATAAAAAACAACATATCCAGAAAACAAGAACTAAAAAACATTCATCTTCTTGAACAAAAAAATAAAAAAAGTTGCAGATCTACAAAACACAAAAAATGAAGATCTATAAAACAAAAAAACAAAAAATGCAAATCTGAAAAAAAAAACCTGAAAACAAACATACTTATGGATCTGGAGGATCTTTTAGAACTGGAACATCATGTTCAACATCCAACATCTTTTGGATCTGGTAGCATCTTGGAACTGGATCATCTTTTTAGATTTCGGATCTGAACCAGATCTGAATCTGATGTTGTATGGAACACCCGTTCGATCTTCTGATCTTTCTCCGATCTTCACTGCCTCTCTCACCGATCCTCATTGCCTCTCTCTCTAACCATCTATCTCTCTGGATTTTTGGGAAGTAAAATATGTTCTTCATTTGAGAAATGCTTCATAAAACACAAAAAGACTCTGTTTGGGAGAAATGAGATGTGTTAAATTTAAAAGCATATTTATGTTACATAAAACACAAAAAGACTAAAAGATGTCATAGTACAAAGTACACTTCATAAATCAACACAGGAGAGTATAAAAAAAGCAAACAGGAGCCGTCTTTCTTTCATATTCAGTCAACAATAGGGAAAATGACAAAATTGTCCTTGTCTTCATCTTTATACATAAGGTGATGTGGCTCAATCCTAGCCACATATGAGGGTTTACTGGGTTTTCTTAACTGGGGTGAGTTTTCTCAATATAATTAGCCTCTCTCTCTCTCTCTCTCTCTCTATATATATATATATATATATAGGGGACCACTAAAATAAGAACCACCTCCAGTTGTAAGAACCGTGAGAACTACACCGTACGGGGCGAGGTGGACCAATTTTTTTTCATAAATGTAGATGCGTGTATTATAAACACATTTGTAAAAAAAATTCAAAAAAAAAAATGTCGTGTGTGTAGTTTTGAGCACCACAAGTTTGTGTTTACGGGTACCGTAAAATTACGGTAGGTACCCGTAAACACAAACTTGTGGTGCTCAAAACTACACCCACGACAATTTTTTTTTTTAATTTTTTTTACAAATGTGTTTATAATACACGCATCTACGTTTATGAAAAAAAAATTGGGTCCACCTCGCCCCGGATCAGGTAGTTCTCATGGTTCTTACAACTGGAGGTGGTTCTTATTTTAGCGTAATTCTATATATGTATATATATTAGGGATGAGGTTCGGCTATAAAGTCCATTTTTCCTACAAAGTGTAAAAAGTTATAAAACAACACAAGCCATAAAACACACTTAAAACCCACAAATAACAGAGTGAGAATCACTAAAACAAAATATCCAAACCCAAACATTCCATAAAAACTTCAAACACACCATCGTAGAACTATAAATATAAAACACAACATGATAATCAATATAAAACACACTAGTGTTAGTCATTCGATAATCAAAGCCATATCATCCAAAATAAAACACAAAACCCACAAATATGACGATTTAGTAATCTTCACTTTATTATTTGTGGGGTTTGAGTGTGTTTTATGGTTAACATTATGATGTTTTATCACTTTTTACAATTTGCAGGAAAAATGAATTTTGTAGCCGACTCCCACCGTATATATAAACATACAATTTACTCTTCTATTTTCAAATTCTAATGAAAAGTTTAATCTACTATTACACCTCGCCTTTCTTTTTAAACCACCACTGAGATGACCAAGTTTAATCTACTTATCCTAACTTCATATATAATTAACGATTTAACAGTTGAAGCATTGACCTTCAAAAGTCTAATTGTACATTCAATTGACCCGTGAACCCTCGATATGGGTAGTAGTATTATTATATGTCAAATGGGTTAAATTTAAAATAAAATAAAACTAGCTTTATAGAATCGGTCAAATTGGTTAAAGTTTTCCAAAAACTATTTTTCAAGCATATAACCTCGTATCATATTGGAATAATGTTGCTTTTATAATCAAAATCAATGTGTTAACTATTCATAAAAGTTAACCTCCATCCACTCCAAATGCCACTTATGTTATGCTTAGTAACAATAAGAACCGCTAGTGTAACTTTTCAGGTGTAGGGGCCAGATTTGCAATACCAAGGGACCATCCAAGTATTTAATAACTCCCTTGGTTAATTCCGACACTTTAAAAGTCTAATTGTACCTTCATTTTGGCAAATTTGACCCATATATAAGTGGACACTACCAGCAATATTATCTATATGAATACAAACTTATGATGAACAGTATAATTGTAAATGGGCTTTTGAGCTTCTATAATGTTTCTTTTTGGGCTTCATTTTCCTTTACCAACAGGCTCATTTTTCCCCTGATATATAAGCCACGGCCCACGTATGTGTTTTATTCCTTTTGTGTTGTTATGTCCCTATTGCTGCCGCGTGTACATGTTTCCCAGGTTTCTTTGTTTTCTCATTAATCTTCACCACACTTATGATGCTGTTTATTTGTGTTTTGATTGAAGAAAAAGGAAGTTTGAATTGAAACTGGTTTGGCGTGCAACGGTTCTTCCATAGGTTTACTGTTGTTCCATTGGTGGGGTTCTTCCACATATAACAGGTTTACTGCTGTTGCTGTTCAACTGCTCCTTTTATTTTGTTGTTTGTTTCTTATTGCTTATATTTGATTGGTCTCCCCTTTTATTTTCTTTCTTTGGTATATATTGAATTTTGAATTATATTCATCGATTGGCAGCTACATGTTGGAGATATATTAAGAATTGTTTGGTTGGAATTGGAAATAAATGATTTACATGTTTAGTGAGGCTTAGGAGTTGGAATTTTAAAACTTAGAAGTTGTTTATTTAAATTTTATGAAACTAGGGTTTAAGTTGTTTCTTTCTTAAACAGCCATAACAGAAGTTATTATGAAATTGGTATTTATGTTCCACTTACTTGGTTAGTATAGGATGAAATTCTCTGTTTGATTAAAAAATGAAAGTCGATCCAGTGACCATAAGAGTAGAGGGGGCAATCTTGACTCAAAGCCTTCAGAGTGGGTCACTTTGGGTTGCTTTTTAAATTATATGGGTTAGTTTGGGCAAGATATTTTTACTCAATGGGTCAAAATGGGTCAATTAAAATTCGATCTCAAATATTTTTGGGTCAAAACGGGTCGACATATTCAAAGAAATGGATCAATGTGGGTTCGTATTGAGTTTCAGGCGGCCGGGATGAGTTTCGGATTGGAACGTAGTTGGTTCGGATCGGATTTTGGGTCGGCACGGTTCCTGCACGGGATGGGTTTCGGGCCGACATGAGTTTTCGCATGACACGAGTTTTGAGTCGGGACGAATTTTAGCACGAGACGGGTTTCAGCTTGTTTTTTTTTTTTGTTTTGTTTGGGTCGCTTTTTCGGTTCGGTTTCTATTTTCTTTAGTTTTTTCTTTCGTTTTGGCTGGTTTTGATTTGGTTTTTTGTTTTCGTTTTCGATTCGGTTTTTTGCTCCGTTTTGGCCGGTCTCGAATCGGTTTTTTGTTTCGTTTTCGTTGTTTCGTTTCAGTTCTGCTTTCGGTTTCTTTTTCGTTTTCGATACTTTTTCCCTTTGATTTTTACAGTTTATAGCATCAACGACGTTTGAGTGGGGATATTATAGTAATTTTGTTTTCCCCTTAAGCTAATTAATCTAACTGCACCTACACATACACTAATTTTATGATACCAAACACTAGAAAACTGATCATCTACAACTTGCAAACATAATTATAGAGATTCACTTTCAAATAATTATAGAGATTCACTTTCAAAACGCATTGCCAAACACCCCTATAATCAGATCACTATAGGTAAAAGTAGAGTTTTGTTTATAAATTTTATTATATAGAATTAGTATTATATCTACTCAGTTTATCAATTTTGAATAAACGGCAACTGCATAAAAATACTAATAGATTAAATTCTGCATCACCAGAACTCAAATCCGCAAATGGATTCTAAATACTTTATTAACAGTTTCATAATTTCAATACCAAAACTGAATTGGAAATTATTTCACCTGTATTTTTCCGATTACTTGGTGCAAATACAGAACTTATAGTTAGATAGCTTTATAAAAACTTCATATATACACTGTGTATATATTACAACCGTGTTTATTTAAATCATTACTTATATTCTGTTTCCAGCTGAACCAGAATAATCTTCGACAGCGTGTCTCCGCGTGTGCCCGGTTTTGGTTTTTGTATCGACTTGACTAAAAGGTATATTTATTATGAAATCATGTTTTTAGAAATGGGAAAAGAATGAACCCAACCCGTTTTGGCCCAAAACCCATTCGAGCGGGACCCAATCTGACCCGAACCCGTTTGAACGCGAATCCGTTCCAACCCAGACCAGCTCTGACCCGACTCAAAACAACCCTTTTTAAATTTGACCCATTTCGACCCTAACCCGTTCTGACCCTAACCCATTCTGGCCCCACCCGACCTGTTTGCCTGTCCTACATAAGAGTAAAGTGCAGTTTTTTTAGTATCAAAAGGCTATGAAACTAACCAAAACAGATCACCTTTTGTTCTATTAAAGTGTTTATTTTTATGCTTATTATAGTTTAGAATGTAAAGTAATAACAAAAAAAGTTAAGAATAGAAATTCATGATGTAATTAGTTTACTTGATGGCTCCCCACGTCTTAAATATTGATTTTCTTTTGTTCTGTCAAAGTGTTTGTCTTTATGTTTATTTTAGTTTAGGATGTATGATAGACCAAATTCTAATTTTCGTTAGCATGATTTGATCACATTTTCAGTTAGAATTGGCCTTACACTTTTTTGTTGTTCTTTTTTATCATTTGCATGTTGATTAGATTAGATTGTCTATATATTACTGCGTTCGTTTTTTATTATCATTCCGAGTATTGAGATAAAAGTGCTCTTTTGTAAGTTGGTTCTCTCCAATTGGTTCGCAATATGATGTTTTTGTTCCTTTTATAGTCCAAGCTTTCTTCCATTTTAAGCCAGCGTTTGCAAAATTAGGTTTGCATATGGCTGCACGTTCTTTGGATAGAAAACGAAAAGCTCTTGCACTTGAAAATTCTGGTGAGCAGTCTTTCTCAAATGAACCTGCTGATTTTGGTGTGCAAACAATTGGCAGCTGGTAAGGCGATCAAGCATGTTGCGGGCTGCCGCCAATCAACGTTCTATACAATCTCTAACTTCTGTCCAGCCTGATATGGAACAGTATGAGGGTCCACCAGCATCATCATTTGCTTTGCAGTTGCCTGGCCCTTCATACGTTGATTTGGGAGATTGTATAAAAGAATGCGAATACTGTGGCGCATTCTTCTGGTTCGAAGAGCGGCTGAAATCATCTCCTCTTAAACAAAGGCCTAGATATAACACGTGTTGCAAAGCAGGCAGTGTACGCATTCCTTTTCCAGTTGAGCCACCATCATGTATCAAAGAATTGTATTCTAGCTCGCAATTCATGGTAAACATACGTGCGTATAATTCCATGTTTTCCATGACATCATTTGGTGCCGACGTTGATGATACAATTAACCATTCTGCTGGTCCGTATGTTTTTAAGGTGTCTGACCAAATTTCACACTAGATTGGCTCTTTATGCCCTTCAGCGGGTGAGAAACCTAGGTTCCTTCAAATGTATGTCTATGATACACTGCACGAAGTTGAAAATAGACTTCGTTTTTTTAATAGTGATGATCAACGTCGATTGTCCCCAGATGTTGTCTCACTTCTTACGCGTACATTAGCCGAAACCAATGAGTTTATACGCCTTTTTAAGAGTGCGGCTGACCTTTGCTCACAACAACAAGTACCTGAGTTTGCGATTACCCTTTATAACAAGTCTAAACAAAACATTTACGGGTTACCCGTTGCGGGTACTCTTGGTGCTATTGTACGAGACAATGACCCTTTAGCAAGTGACTATGATATCGTGGTACATAGTAAAGATGGCAGAGCAAAGCGTGTAAGCAAGTTGCATTCATCATATATGCCTCTTCAGTACCCGCTTCTTTTCCCTTATGCGGAACCAGGCTGGTCTCCAGAACTTCAATTGACTCTGAGTTCTCGGGCTAAAGATCGAAACCTTACCATGAATATGTTTTATGCTTATCAGATCCACGATCGTAAGGATACATACACGTTGTTGTTAAACGCAGGTCGTCTCTTTCAACAATATTTGGTCGACGCATATGTGTCCATAGAGCAATGTCGGCTTGAATATATTCGTGCCAATCAAAATAAATTCCGTTCTGAATTCTTGCGTGGTATCCACGATGCCTTCTCGAAAGGTGATACCGAGGGCCGTGAGGTTGGAAAAAGAATAATCCTACCGTCTTCTTTTACCGGTGGCCCTCGATATATGTATAAGCATTATCAAGATGCTCTTGTAATCTGTAGGGTACATGGTAACCCACAATATTTCATAACTTTTACATGTAGCGTCAAATGGCCAGAAATCAAGCGTTACTTGAATAGAATTGGTGGCGCAAACTCACAAGATAGACCGGACATTATTGCTAGAGTGTTTCAAATGAAGGTTGAAGCTTTAGTCAAGTTTTTGAAGACACACGAGACATTTGGGAAAGTTGCAGCTGGTATACTCCTAAACTTTGCTCTATTATTTAACATACATATTCCTTTTGGTTTCTTAGGTACTAACACCAATGACCTCTACTTTTTTCAGATTTATACACAATCGAATTTCAAAAAAGAGGCCTTCCACATTGTCATATGCTTCTTTGGGTTACGCCGGAATGCAAGATACAAAATGCAGAGGATGTTGATAACTTCATTAGCGCTGAAATTCCTAACCCGACAACAGATCCAGTTTTGTATCGAATACTAACAGAATCTATGATGCATGGACCTTGCAGTTTGCCAAAAATGAATGCTCCCTGCGTGATAGAAGGTAAATGTTCTAAGTTATTCCCAAAAGCCCCGAACATGTTACTAGATTTGACGACCAAGGTTACATCCATTACAAAAGATCGCCGAATGGCATTCAAGTAGATAAAGGCGGGGTACCACTTGACAATGGATATGTCGTTCCTTACAATAGAATTTTGTGTTTATGTTTCGAAGCCCACATTAATGTTGAATATTGTGGATGGAGTATGCTTATCAAGTATCTTTTCAAGTACATCTCCAAAGGTGCAGATCGTGTGCGTTATGCTGTCACAAGGACCGCTGAATCTTCATCACAATCTGACACTAATGTTGTTGAAAACATTAATGAGATCAATAACTTTGTCGATGGGAGATTCATATGTCCTCACGAGGCAGCATGGCGAATACTACAATTCCCAATCCACAACAGAAACCCACCAGTACAATTGTTGGCTGTACACCTCGAGCACATGCAGAATGTTACTTTTAAAGACAATCAAAAACTGCAACAAATACTAACCAATCCAGCAACAAGTAAGACAACCTTGACTGAATGGTTGAGAAATAATCAATTAGACCCTAGCGGTAGAGATCTGAGATACATTGACTATGTGTCCAGATATAAGTGGGAACCTTCTGGAAAGGGGTGGATCCGAAGATTGTTAACAACAAATCCAACGATTGGGCGATTAGCATATATTCATCCTACATGTGGCGAGCCTTTCTATTTGAGATTGTTGCTTGGCCACCAAACTGGTTGTTGCTCCTTTGAGGATATCCGAACAGTTTCCGGTGTCCTTTGTTCGACGTATCGTCTTGCTTGCGAAAAGTTGGGTTTGATTGGAAATGATAGAGAATGGGCATCAGCATTTATAGAAGCATCTAGCTGGGCTACTTCTGCAGAACTTAGGGCCCTATTTGTTCACATGCTACTATATTGTGAGATATCAAATCAATTGGCATTGTGGCAAGAACATTGGGAACGAATGAGTGATGACATAATTCTCAATCTAAGGCAAGTTGCAGGAACATCAAACGTACATTTTTGTGCTCCAAATTTGCAACAATATGTACTCTATGAGATAGAAATGCTTCTTAATTCAAACACAGGCTCCCGCTCCCTCGCGGAGTTTGGGCTTCCCATGCCTCCTGACACCATGGTCGCAGCCCTTAGAAACCGATTGCTTATGGAAGAAAGGTGTTACGATCATGAGGCACTAGCTGCCCAGAGTATTATTATGTTACGTGGTTTGAATGATCGGCAGCGAAAAATATATGACAAGGTTCTTAAATCTGTCAATGACAAAGTACAAGTGCTTTTATTTGTATATGGCCATGGTGGTACAGGTAAAACGTATTTGTGGACTGCTATTATTGCTGCTCTTAGATCGACTGGAAAGATTGTTTTGGCAGTAGCGGCATCTGGAATTGCATCACTATTATTGCCATCAGGAAGAACAGCCCACTCTCGATTAAAAATCCCGCTAGATTTAACTGATGACTCTCTGTGCAACATAAAAAAACACACACAACTTGCGTAACTACTCTTAGAAACATCCCTTATAATTTGGGATGAGGCACCAATGAGCGATCGTCGGTGCTTCGAATCTTTGGATAAAAGTCTTAGAGATGTTCTTGGAAACCAAGATAAACTATTTGGCGAAAAATCTGTTCTATTAGGAGGAGACTTCAGACAAACACTTCCAGTCAAACCAAAGGCTTCAAAAGCAGAAATCATAGCATCATCACTACCAAAGTCTTATTTGTGGGACAAATTTAGCATTCACATGTTGACAGAGAATATGCGCTTGTCGCAGTCCAATGCAACTGTCGCTGAAAAAGAAGCTATAACATCCTTCTCCAATTGGCTACTTGATGTTGGGGATGGCAAGATAGGTGCAATTGACGAAGAATCACCATCCGACTCAAAATTCATTGACATACCTACGCAATATCTTATCCAATCTGGAGAAAACGGGCTGCGAGAGTCAATAAGGTTCGTCTACGATGATAACCTGCTCAAATTTCCTACATCAATTACTTTGTCCGAAAGAGCCATAGTATGCCCGAGAAATGACACTGCTGTTCAGATAAATGACATGATACTCGCGTCTTCCCCGGAGAATGCTCAACGTACTTAAGTCTCGACTCCATGGTACCTCACTCCCAAAATGGAGGTGAAACGGATATGATGTACCCTCCTGGATATCTTAACTTATTGAACATCAATGGTATTCCCCCACATTGCCTAAAACTTAAAGTGAATGCCCCTGTAATTCTGTTACGCAATATCAATCAAAATCTGGTTTGTGTAACGGTACTAGATTGTTAATTTCTAAGTTGTTACCTAGAATTATTGAGGCACATGTAATTACAGGCACTGCTGTAGGACACCGTGTTTACATACCTAGAATCAGCTTTGTACACAATAGTAAAGACTTGCCCTTTGTCTTCACAAGACGACAATTTTCCAATTAAAACATGTTATGCAATGACTATAAATAAAAGCCAAGGCCAATCATTAAAAAAATTGTTGTGTACTTGCCTCAACCTGTGTTTAGTCATGGCCAACTATATGTTGCTCTGTCAAGAGCAACATCCCCAACGGGTCTCAAAGTCCTTATAGAACCTCAACAAAATTGTGAGGCAAAGAAAACAAAAAACATTGTGTACTCAGAGCTCCTAGGTGAAATTACAGCTCACGAGGTTATTACCCTACTTTACACACACACACTAAACAACCCTTTAGCTGCACCACTTATCTAATAGTGTTGGTGCCTTTAATACTTCTATTTACACTTACAAAAGTCAGAATTGTTAGCATGGATTTTACGTTATTAATATACATATCAAATAACTTCCATATGTTCTTATACTTTAAGAATATGTTTCATCTTATCCATCTACTAACCTCCAATACAGTGTATTTAATGACGGTAATATCTTTCTTGAACAGAATGGCAATCATCAATGATTTCAGAATAGCATCAATCGTCCCCAGGGGTGATCCAGCACCAATAGAAGTCCATGTTATAAGAAAGTGGAAGCGAAGTAACGACCTCTTCTACCTCATGATAGACAAATATGTATGTATTTCCTTTACACACATTACTTACCCACTATCACCAATATAATAACATAACCTACTGTACATATACAGGGAGATGCAATACAGGCAACCGTCCCTTGGTTAGACAATGATTACTTTGAAAGGAAGATTAGTCTTTTTTCATGTTACTTGCTAGACGATTACATACGCAATGATGCACCTACATCACTAAAAGTTAATGCACATCCAGCAAGTATTCTCATGGGAATAACAACAACGATAACCTTGATACCTGGCTCAGAAACATTCCCAATGCATTACTTTAACTTTTGTCCATATGCTAACTTGCATCTCCGGCTCGACGACAACCTTGCTGACGAAAAACTGAGTGTTCTCACAGGTATTACATTTGTCATATTAATAAATCAAACATTACTGAATGCATGCTCATTATAGATATGATAATCAACCAGGTTTCCATTCTAATTATTTTCATTGATGCTATGATATATTGACTTCTTAACGCTTAACAAAATAGTTCATTCTACAGATTACATGGGCAAAATAGAAGACACCATACCAGGTATCACTAAAAAGGGGAAGAATTATCTACGTGTGAAATTGACAGACATCAGGTACTTTTAGACAATTTCTACTTCATAGTTTAATGAAAATCAGAAACTAACTATAAAATCAATACAGTGGTCCAAACATCGATGTCACCCTATGGGAAGAGGTTCTTCCACGTTTTGATAAGCAAGCAATGTTAAGCGCAGAAGAACCGATTGTCGCCGCATTCACATCGTTGAAGGTCACCATCTTCAAAGGTCACACATCAGACAAACTACAACTGTCGTCAACCCCAGCAACCCACGTTTACTTCAACCCCGATGTAGAGAGTGCCATAGAAGCTAGAAACAGGTAAACAAGAAGACTCTTTCATTTACTCAGCTATAAATTTTTTAACAATCTAACATAGCAAATTCCTTCTATAGGTTCAAAGAAGGAACACTACATCTACTAGGAGCAACCCCTGGCTACGAATCACAGGAACGCCATCTTCGCGCAGAAGACAGAAACAAAAGAATAATTTCAGAGCTCTTGGAACACCAAAAAGAAAACCAGGTACATACATAACTGTAAACTATCCGCGTAATTGTTAATAAAGTTTGTAAATGTTATTAATTAGTTAATATTGGTAGCATATTACCCTAGGTCAATTATGCAATACTATCGAAAAAGCTGATGAATACTATTTACAGGTTCAACATACTATTTAAAAAATATTTTATTTATCGTATTATCCTATAAGTTTCCTATATTCGTAAATGATCGCCAACAACTCTCAGCTACAAATTTCATTACCATTAAAATAATGATATGATCTGATAACTTTGTTATACAGGGGCAAACATTGAGTTGCCAAGCATCAGTGACAACTTACATCAAAGGTCGGCCATGGTACTACACAATGTGTCCACAGTGCCCAAGAAAAATATACCAAACAAAAAGAGGTTGGTCATGTAGTAGTCACCAAAACCTACCAGAACCAAAATTCATGTAAGATGAAAAGAAATATAATTATACAATACAAAAAAAAAGAAGCCAAATATCCTAATTAATAACTAACTGTAGGTAGTGCGTGGCTGCAACGATCTCAGACAACACAACTCCTACTATGGCAACTTTTTTCGACGAGGCAACTGTTGGGTTAATCGGCATACAATGTAAAGACATGGTCCTGAAGCATGGCTACACAGTCCGTTATGAAACACCAGAACCCCTATATGAAGCCATTGGAAAAGACGTCACAATGCAGGTTCAGTATGCCCATTCAACAACTCCCAATCCTAACTCAAGTGTTCTCTCCGTCAACAACGACTACGACAGCAAGCTAAACATCACAGCAACACCACCTTCACCTACCCAACAAACAACATCTACTGTAGACAAAAAGTTGGCCCTAGAATCAAATGAAAACAAACCTTCAGCTAAACGTCAACTATGTCAATCAGGTATCCCATCCTATACCAAGTATTAACTTAAGCCCACTTTTAACAAATACAACATTACTAATGACTGTGATCAAAATGCACAGAAGGCGTAAGCGACACCAAGAAACTCAGGTTCCCGGAATAGGCCACTAACAAATACCAGCCCAACTAAAAGAATGCAACCAACTGCATCAGAATGCACTACGTTTTGTACATCTCAATTAACTGAAGTAGTTGTTGTAAATAAACTTATGATACGTTCGACAAAACCATGGGCTGCCTTTTGTATGTAGCAATCACATTTTGTAACCATGGGCTGCCTTTTGTATGTAGCAATCACATTTTGTAACCAAACCTTGCAATCAGTTCCATGAAAAGCAAGTTGCACCTCTAATCCACAACTAATTTCCTGCCGTGAAGCGCAGGTCAATCCATCTAGTTATACATATGAAAAGAAAGTGATGATGAATAGTAAACAAAATTAATATTATATATGTTATTATATTTTTCTAGCTTTTAATTGTTTTATTATATTAATCAAACATATTTTTTTCTGTTAAATGATATGGTGTTTTATAAAATTTTGACTATGCAGTTACGACATGTCTATTTTTTATCTACGTTTTAATATTTTTATTATATGTCGACACCGTTTATCCTTTACATTATTTTAATAATACAAGTACTGCCTTATAAAATGTCGAATATAATGTTGCGACATGCTTATTTTTATCTATATTTAAATATAAGTTTTGTTTGAATCGAACGGGTAAAATATAATCGATTTTTTTGTTTTTTATTGTGACGAACCGAGCCAATACTGTTTGAACAAATTTCGGTAGCAGTATAGAGTATATTTTATATATTGTAAGCTATAGCGAGTGTTGGTACCATACCCTTATCGTGACTAACTAAACTGACACCGTCCTAGCAACATCAATGCCCTGTCGATTTCGACCGAACAACATTGGTACTGGTATCATTATTATTGGAACCGATATTCGTTTTTTATGGTTTTCATCTTTCGACCATTGTAAAACACGTGTTGACATCATTTTGGTCATATCATTACTTTTATTTTTTGTTTGTATCTTTTGGTTACTATATCGAGTGTCGATACCATACCGATCGAATTAAAATCGAGACGATCGCTTGAAAAGATGTAATGAAATACATATATTATAACAAAATAATAATTCCAAAGAAAATTTTCATTAATTTAAATAAGGTTTACAAAATTTGCCTTAAACAGGTCTTGATATAACATAACTAATTGTCCACGCAGGGACTGAAAAGAAATACATATCGACGCAGGGACTAAAACAAAATACATGTCCACGCAGGGACTAAAAGAAAAAAAATACAATATAGAAGGACATCATTCATCATTCTTCCCTCTGACCAACTTGGAGAGTTTCTTGAAGAACTTGTTCGTCTTCTTCTCCGTTTTCTCAGCCTGACGCTGCACTTCCCTCATCCGTTCTAAGGCCTCTTGAATGGCCTCAAGTTGTGGTGGTGGTGAAGGTTGTGGTTGAGACACAACCGGATACTGGTACCCATAATTGGGATATCCAGTAGTTGGATAGGTAGAAGGGAAAGAGGATGGGTAAAGTGCATTGTGCACGACCGCTTGCATATAAGGGTCCTACACTGGTTCGGGATAATTAAAATCCACAGACTCAGTAGTTGGGTTCAAAGGATTGTATCCAAGCGTGTCTGGATACATAAGGATTGGGTTACCAAAACCCGATGGTGATGGTTGAACCACCGGTTAAGGTATTGGTTCAATCACAGGTTGTGGTGTTGGGTCCACCACAGGTGAAGTGTTTGAGGGTCCACCCATTTGTGGATCCTCATGAATAATGGGGTAAGATTGGGGCAAAGGTAGAAGCGAACCCGATCGTTGTCCAGCACGTACTGACATACGTGCACCACATTTTCTCCTAGAGGTTTCTGGATGTGGTTGAGGTTGTTCCACCGGCTCCATTTGGACGTCCTCTTGTGAGGTAGTGGCGGTGGCGGTGTAGAAGAATGACGAGAATGAGTATTCGTAAAATAGAATTGACTCAAATACTGGTCCTATTCATTGGGACCCCGATATGGTGATCCCGCATATGAAGTGGAACCACTTGATATCTCAATGGGGTGTCCATGCGACCCCGACGGTGGCATCTCCGGATCGGAGTCCTCGTCCAATGCTGCTGGTTGGTCCAACTGATTCTGCTTAGCTAGAGGAGTGTTGACGTACTGGTTTGGTTCAAATTCTCCCTGAAACGAATGGGAGTGATGGGAGTGAATGGTGCGAGTGGTGAGAATGGTGAGAGTTATGGGAGTTAAAAGAGTTTGATTGTGAGTATTCATGCGAGATGGAATGTCTCGCAGGTTGCCAAGGGGAAGAAAAATCTCCCGAATCCTGATATGGATTTGAACTGTGCGTATGAGAAGGTATTTGCATTGATGACCCTCCTCTCATGGGACCTTTTCCTTTTCCACCACGTCCTCGAACTCTAGGTGGCATATTTATATTTCCTGCTTCAAAAACAAGTTAAAAACAATAATAATAATAACCTATTAAGGATATGAGAAATTCTAGGTCAATGCCTAGACTCAGAAGTCTCAGGAATGTGCTATTGTGTATGTTTAAGATTAAGCGCAAAAGGCTAGTGTTTAATTCACTCAAACGTTGGCTCTGATACCAACCTGTCACACCCTGAATTTCCAACCAAATCCCGGTGGGCCCAGGTGGGGAGTATCGTGACGTAAGATTGGTATTGTCATAGCCAAACAACACCACACAGCGGAAGTCTTGGAGTTTAATATTATTACAAACCGAAATGTTCAAAGTTCAAAATAACATATAGACGGCTCGTAATAAAAGATCCATAGGCGGTACGTAAATATATACAAAAGATGTTCAATAGACTTTAGGCATGTCTAAGGATTTGCAAGATCCTCTTATGTCAATACCGAGCAGCTTCAAGCCTATTTTCGTATTGTACCTGTAACTTAGTCTTTTGAAAATACGTCACTGATAAATACAAATAACCGACACATTTTGAAAATCTTTTCAAAATTGTTTTAAGTGGACAAGGCACAAAATTTTATAAATAACTTGCGACAATTCAAAATGATCTTGCATACAGTTTTACAGGTCTGTCAATACATATGGGGTCCAGTGCAAAAACCGAATAACATGATTAACCGACACACCACTTAAACTCGCGAAGGAGTATATAAAAATAATTTGGCATTAGCATCTGTCAGGTGTATGCCTACACCCCGTGCTTAGGTCGTGGACATTAGTAAATTAAATGAGCCGAGGATATCCATGACATGGTCGTGTTAACCCCAATGCTTAAGTTATCAGACAAAATAGATTAAAACGAGTTATGTAGATTTTATACCACAATCCGGCTAACTGATCCCATACCCGACCAAGCGGTAATAATTTACCATATCCCAAGCCCGTATATGGAAATTAGGTTAAGAGTATTTACCTGGGCTAAAACTCGTCTTAATATGCAAGAATTATAAATAGCTCAGCCGTAATCAATTAACTAAGTGTAGGTAGCATTTACTGGAAAGCTCTAGTCTGGAATGATGGTATAAATAACCAATTAGAATGCTAACGGTTCCTATTTAAGTCGTAGACTTGGACTGGTTAACTTAACTTTATGAAAATGGTACGATATGCTAGATTAAGCGATGACCGGAATAGAATGTAGTTTTAACCCGACAAGTACTAAGACTTGTATAATATGGGTAAACATATAACATTCTGGAATTTGAGATAAAAATGATAAGGTTAAACCCGTTTCGGTTAAATTATGTAAACTAGTTACATAACCTTAACCGTACACATATAAGCGATACCGGGTAACCGGATGAGTCATGAAAAAGTTCTATATGCCATTATACTTTAAATAAGTTGTAATATCAGTAGGATATCAACTTATATGCCCGTTAACGTTTTAAAATGAAACTATGCCTCATAAGGGCGTTTTGGTCATTATGTGACGTATAAAAGGACTTGTATGTAATATGATGTTATGAAAAATACTTAATTTATGATATAATATCAGTAGGATATCAAACATATGTGCGATTTATAGTTTATGACCAAACTATGCACCGTAGGGGCATTTTGGTTATTTCACACATAGTTTTAATGACTTATTTGGGATTCTGAGTTCATAACATGTACCTACTGTAAGAACATTTTAAATAAGTTATAAAATCAGTAGGTAACAAGTCTTGGTTGGTTAATATGGTTTTAAACCATACTATGCGCCGAAACTATGTTTAAGTCGCTAAATGACGATTTAAGCGATGTTTAATGAAATCTGATGTTATCATAAGGTTTGTATGTTTAAAATATGTTATTTAAAATAACATAACAGTAGGTAAAAGGTTTTGTATAGAAATCATGATTAAAACCACCATTTTATGTGCCCTAAGGGCATTATCGTCATTGATCGACATAGTACAAGAACTCGTATGTAAACTCAGTTTATAATCTGACTTGACATCCCAAATAATTTTACTTATGATATTACATCAGTAGGTAATGAGTTTTGGTGAAGAAATTATGTTTAAAACCATTTTAAATGCCGAAAGGGCGTTTTGGTCTTTTAAAAGCATAATTTACGATATTTTAACAAAACTCAGTTTATTATCAGAATAATAACATCATAATGTGTTAATTATATTAACATATCAGTTTGTAAATCATTTGCAAGTTCATTGGTGTTTAAAACCTTATTTTTAATAAAAAGGGCAAAATAGTCAAAGTTTGGCATAATAACGAAACATGTGCATAAACTAAGATTATGATTATGCTCATGTAATTTAACCTCATAGGGTTATGCTATGTTAAATTATAATCATAATACAACCTTATATCAGTAGCAAACTAATCTAAAACGGGTCAGAATCGAAAGTCAAAGCTGAAGTCAAACTTCGCGACTTTCGGTTGCGAACCGACCTTAAACCTGGAATTGACGAGCCGAACATGTTTACACATGTTATAATAGTTATTACCAAGTTATTAAAGTGTTAAAACACATTTTATAACACCTACATTATCAAATTATGATTATTTTCAAAACTGACCCGTTTGACTTTTTAATTAATAATAAGTTGACTCGTCAATTGACCAAGCAAACGTGATTCTTAGGAGGTGCCCTATTGAGGGATTAACACCTACCTAATTACAATCATGTAGCCATGTTCGTTACGAAAATGGCTGGGCCATAAATGTCTTAACCGAAAGTCAAAGCGTTTATCGAAAACGCTTGACTTTAATAAAAAGATAAGGGATGGAACACTTACTAGTGATCCATAGATGGAAAAGAACTCAGAGGATGCTCCCAAAGATCAGGAACTTCCAATATAGAGTATAGAGGAGAACAAATTGAAATGAGCAAGGAAGGTGGTAGCACAAGGGCGTTATTTATACTTGGAGAGTATGAACAAGATCAATCCAGGTGTTTAGAGGTGATGTAGGATGTTTCCAGGTGTCCATTGTCGTGGCAAGAGCTGCAAGGAAGTGGCATTGTGCGTGAAAGGTGTCACAAGGGCAGGCTGCCTTGACTCCCAAACAAAATTGCCAGTGGCAGTCCCTTACGGACAGTATGGCATAAGTGCTTACGATCCGTAAGCCACTCTGGCGCCCATGGTTTTGAATTGGTTACGGTCCGTAAGCCACAAGGTCTTACGGTCTGTAACCGCCTGTCAGCTACAACATTCCAACATCCTTACGGTCCATAAGCACTAAGGCTTACGGTCCGTAAAGGTCACTCAGAGGCCAAAGTTTTGGCATGTTGACACTTTTAGCCCTTCCACTTTCTAATGTCGTTCAGAGGTTATCAAAATAACATAACGATAAAATATGTCCCTCTCGGCCGACACGTGGCATAAACGAGGATCAACGGGACACGTGTCGGTATATTAACGGACACGAATTTACGAGGTGTTACATTCAAGCATAAATTCCTCTTGCTAGGTTACACGTGCCCTAAAAATTATAAGCTCCCATATTTTATAAGCTCGGTAGCACTACCATGCAAGGAATAGATTACCAATCAAATTTACCCAAATCAATTCCGCGTTATTCATGACTTGCATGACTTTGAAGTTTAAACCATGGTTGCAGAAGTCCTAGGCACTCCCATGTCGGTCAGCCGGGGGGGGGGGGGGAGTTGCAAGTACTCGGTGACTACTTAGACATGTTAAATTATAAAGAAATTAGTTTTTAGGAAATTATAAACATGTCATATATCATAAGTCTACTAATATCTATAACAACATATGTTAATATCAACATAAATAAAAAATAAATGTTCAAATAGTAAAATATTTTGAAATTTTATATTCATTCCTTGAAAAATAATATCCATTATTTAATATGGTAGACATAGGAATTATGTTTTACCTTTTTTAAGTCAAACTCGGACCGGGTTGACCAACTAGATGGATTATGGCCGAGCTTGATCTCGTTTGATCGATAGCGAGTAATTAGACTGAGTTGAAGAAAATTGTCTCGGCAGCCTACCTTGTAGAGATTACTCGACGGATACTCGTCCTTTGAGACAGTGACAACCATGCTCAAGTTCAAATATATCATAACCTAAGAAACGTAGGAAACTTGCTTAAACGAACTCTAATTGAACTCACTCCGGCAGCGTTGCAACCGACTTGTTGAACCCTAATCCCTAAATCTAAGCCCTAAAGCTAAACCTTGTTCCCTAAAACAAAACCTTTAAGCTAAAACCTAAAAATTAAACATTCATAGCTAAACCCTAAACTCTAATATGGTAAAACTTGACGAGCCAGTTCCAACACAACAGGAGTGGATTCAATCAAAGTTCATTTGAATCTAATATTGAGGTTTTAAAATGTCTTTAGCCTTCTTAGGCAAGGGATGACAAAAATACTTGAATCCGATGGGTATACCCGAAGCATTTGGGACGGGTATACCCGATAACCGACGAGTATTGGGCCGGGTATGGGATTAGATGATACCCGACCCAATTACCCGAAACTAGATACCCGTTTACCCGAAATGTATACCTGAAAACTTTTAAGTATTTTCCTTTAACTATTGTTTAGTAATGTTTCATTCTAGTTGCTTTATTATTTTAAAAAATAAACTTTTCTTTTGTAATATAAATTTTGATGGAATTATTTATATTTATATGCTATGAAATAAAAAATTATTTTTTTGAGATTAAGATTATATATTTACATTTTTAAATATATCAAGTATCATTATGGTGATGATATCATTATGGTGATGATGATATGTATGTTATTCATCAGAATTTAATGTATTATATAGATTTTTAAAACAATTATCGAAGGGGTATGGTCCCAAAAACCTTGTGCAGGCGCATTGGACCATACCACAACCTTATCCCAAAACATATTGAATAGAGACCATACGCGGGCTGCGCAGCAGCTGTCCTAAACAGGATTCGAGAAGGAACAATTCAAAGACAAAGGAACATGGTCTAGGAAACCTTGCGCAAGATCACGAGGCCATACCATAGTCCTATCCTAAAGAAACACCTTTAACAGAACCCTGCGCGGCTGCGCAGCGGTTCTAAAAAAAATATAAAAGAAAACAATCTTCGATAACCATACGTCGGAGAAAGGATAAACCTAACATTCAACTAACACCCTTGCGCGGGCTCGCGCAAGGGTACATTTAGGTTTGAAGATAAGATCCTGAACATCTTCGCGCGCCTGGGATCAAGACTTGTACAAAAGTGTTTTTTTTCGGTTACAACAGAATAGACACATGACAAGGGCATAAAGGTTTACAGCTGTAGATCTTCTAGAAGGTTGTTAATGCTCATCGTGCACAACCATTCAGTTATAACTAACTGTGACATGGCATGATCTGGAACGCTCATCTGATCACGATGATGACACTCCTTTGAAGATCAATTTACAACAAACCCACTTTCCACGTGGCAATCTCCAGCCGTCGATCACACTCGCGATCCGTGTGCATGGATGTGATGTTAGTAAGGGAATAACTGCCTACGGAAAATACTTACCGTTACTTCCTCTGTCACACCAATTTCCTGCCAGAAACCGGTTATAAATAAGACGTTGCAGGTATGATCTCACAAGTTACACTCACTTCACTTTTACTACTTCTTCTTCTTCATCGAGATTACTGTACTTGTTCTCACGCCGGAGGGTGGTCACGGAGAGAACCCCCATTCTCCCCATGGCGAGTCTAACAACTTTCTGTTTTGCAGTGACCACCGGAGAGGAAGCTCGGTCAAACCCCCGAATCAAGCGAGAGGACTAACCCTTTTATGAAGGAACTAAACCCTTGGTCTGATTGTTTCCGGTCATTCGAACCACTATTTTTCATTGGCGCCCACCAATTCTTCAATTTTTATTTCATCTTCTCGTTTGATTCATTTCTTTTCATCCTCTATTCCCTATGACAAAAGTCCTGATACTCTACTCGTCAGGTCCTTGATCTGAAAACAGGGACAATTCAATTCGTGTTTTTCAGATCGACGGAATCACGGGAAAGTTATTTATTAA
This sequence comes from Helianthus annuus, assembly GCF_002127325.2. Taxonomy (NCBI): domain Eukaryota; kingdom Viridiplantae; phylum Streptophyta; class Magnoliopsida; order Asterales; family Asteraceae; genus Helianthus; species Helianthus annuus. Next base: position 19,687,989 of record NC_035436.2, on the reverse strand, counting down.
CAATGAGATTCGTCATGAGGTACAGTGTTATGTTGCCTCAGAAGTTCAATCTGGAACTCAGGTTGGTCTAGATCTATTTTCGGAAGAAACTCCGGGTTTTTGGTTTACCAAATTCCAAAATACCATAAACGAAATTTTTGAACAAAAACCTGCTACTCACGAATAGATTGAAGACATATCCAGATGTCGCAACCCCCCCCTATCTGTCCCGGGAACGGGCAGCCGCGAACTCAGTGTTGGTGGTATCGGTGTTTATTAATTTGGCAGTGGAAATTACATCAGGATCGTAGTTAGGAAATATTTTATCAGAGTAAAACACCATATTTTATATAAATAAACATATTGGGATGAAACCCAAGTTTTCATTACAAACTGATTTATAGGGATAAATCCCATTTTTTATGAAATAAAACGTCTTCTTTATTTAGGTAACTTTTATAGCCACTTTTCCAAGCCTTCAGTGTTGTCCAGCTGGCTTCTGATTGGCTCTCACATTGTGTTACCTAAAACGCGTTTTAAAAACATTTGTAAGTGGGAAATACTGGTGAGTGAATCCCAGTTTAATTGAGAAACATTAATTTAATTTAAACAGTATTGAGAGCGATTACAATGTTTATATCTACCCAATTACTCATTCAGTACTGTCAATCCTGACTGGCGGGTCATATTACACATTGGCTAAATCTTCGGCCAATGGTAACGTGTCTCACATTTTGTATACAAAACCCCAACATACCGGCAGTAATCGTAGAATTATAAAGACTCAATCACTGCTAAATTGCATTGTAAAATAGTTAAGGTTTTGTAAAAACTATTTACAAAAAGGAGATTACTCACATTGCTGTCTTAGGTTTTCAGTAAGGGTTCCCTGGGAATTATCTATAAATTACACAAACGCACACGTGTTAGTATAATAACCCATTTTAACATTAGTAATACCCTCCCCGAGACGGCATTCCAACGACTACGTCAGGCAGAACCACGACAGCCGTTACAGAACCCTAGATCAATCGGGCAGAGTATCTAATACGTATCCAGGGGTTATGATACTTACAACGGAGCAGAACTTCGTTATTTAGGGGGGTATTATACCCGAGATTATGCCTATTACTTAACAAATTCAAGAGAGAAAGTATTCGTGAAAGATTTCTGACTGAAGGCCAATGCATGCTACTTATAGGGTCTCATTCTGACTTTTACGCGGCCCGCGTAAGGTGTAGCCGAAGGTCTACGCGGCCCGCGTCAAAGATAGTCAATGGTATAGCTAATCCGTGTCAGCGTATTGGGTCGACATGTGTTGGGCCACGTGGCGGCCCAGGGTTTCGCCAGCTTTTACCTTCTCGCGGCCCATGTAAGGGTTGAGGGATGGCTCACGCGGCATGCCTGAACCCCAAAAATTCCATTTTTAATTAATTTTAAATATATAAAAGGTATTCGGGGCTGTTTTCAAGTATGGGGGGTATTTTAAGACATATTGGGATATTTTAAATATTTTTAGGGTGTCGGAAAATTTATGAGGGTGTCGGTTTTCTTTAGGGTTGTTATATTCTCCCCACCTGGTTTTAGAGCTCGTCCCCGAGATCTACTTGGAATAAGTGTGGATATTTCTTTTGCATTTCCGATTCAAGCTCCCATGTGTACTCAGGTCCTCTTTTGGAGTCCCACTTCACTTTGACCAGAACTAATCTTTTGTGCTTGAGGGTCTTGACTTTCCTGTCTTCAATCTGTATAGGCCTTTCTACAAACTTGAGTTGTTCATTTACCTCTATATCCTTAAGAGGTACTACCAGTGATTCATCGGCTAGACATTTCTTGAGATTAGATACATGAAATACATCATGTATTCTTGCCATTTCCTCTGGCAGTTGTAGCTGATAGGCTACAGGTCCTATTCTTTTAATAATCTCAAAAGGTCCAATATACCTAGGACTTAGCTTCCCTCGTTTAATAAATCTTACTTCTCCTTTCCAAGGAGAGACTTTTAACAATACTTTATCTGTTACTTGAAATTCCAATGGTTTGCATTGGTTATCAGCATAGCTCTTCTGTCGATCACGTGCTGCTTTCAGTCGTTCCTTGACTTGAATAATCTTGTCGGTTGTTTCTTGTACTATCTCAGGTCCAAATAGTTGCTTTTCCCCAATTTCTGCCCAACAGACTGGGGTTCGGCACTTTCGTCCATAAAGTGCTTCGAATGGTGCAACGTTGATACTTGTGTGATAACTGTTAATATAAAAAAATTCTATTAAAGGTAAGTGATCGTCCCAATTACCTCCAAAATCAATTACACAAGCTCTAAGCATATCTTCCATTGTCTGAATTATCCTTTCGCTTTGTCCGTCTATTTGAGGGTGATAAGCGGTGCTTAGATTTAGCTTGGTTCCCATTGCTTTTTGGAAACTTGCCCAAAAATGAGAGGTAAAACGGCTATCTCTATCAGAAACAATTGATAAAGGAATTCCATGTAATGATACTATTTCATTTACATATAATTTAGCTAATTGTTTCATACTGAAAGTTTCCTTCATTGGTAGGAAATGAGCTGACTTGGTTAGCATATCTACAATCACCCAGATTGTATCATTACCCTTCTTTGTTTTGGGTAATTTAGTTACAAAATCCATTGTTATCAATTCCCATTTCCACACGGGCATTTCTAATTTGTTGTAACAAACCTAAGGGTTTCTAATGTTCAGCTTTAACTTGTGAGCAAGTTAAACAATTAGAAACATAGGTTGCTATGTCCTTTTTCATTCCTATCCACCAGAAATTCTTTCTTAAATCCTGATACATCTTATCACTTCTTGGATGCATCGTATATTTAGACTTATGGGCTTCTTCTAATATGCGATGACGTAGGTTTCCTAATTTAGGTATCCACATTCTCTTCTTATGGAATCTACAAATTCCATCTGTTCCTTGTTCTAATTCCTTAATCATACCTTTTAGTTTTTTAGTATCATCCTTGATTACTGATTTTTGTTCTTTTCTAATTTGTTCATTTAAATCTACTTGCAGATTTAACTTAAGAGAACGTACCCTTTTTGGCTTTTCGTGATACTTTCGACTTAAAGCATAAGCAACTACATATGCCTTTCCTGCATGATACTGGATATCACAATCATAATCATGAAGGATTTCCATCCGGCGTCTTTGTCTCATATTCAATTCCTTTTGCCCGAAAACATACCTTAAACTTTTATGATCAGTGAATATGGTAAACTTACTACCATAAAGGTAATGTCTCCAAATCTTAAGGGCAAAAAATTCTGGCTCCTAATTCTAAATCATGGGTTGAATAATTCTCTTCATGATTCTTAAGTTGCCTAGATGCGTAAGCTATAACCTTTTGACGTTGCATGAATACACATCCATACCCTAATTTAGAGGCGTCACAATAGACTATAAAATCTTCAGTTCCTTCTGGTAACGCTAGTATGGGTGTGTTAGTTAATCTTTGTTTAAGAATTCTAAATGATTCTTCTTGCTTTGGCCCCCATTCAAACTTAATGGATTTACAGGTTAGCTTGGTTAAGGGAATGGCTGTTCTAGAAAAATATTGAATAAATCTTCTATAATAACCGGCCAATCCTAAGAAACTTCTAACCTCGGTTGGTGATTCAGGGGTTTTCCATTTGATAATCGCCTCAATTTTTGTGGAATCCACATGAATTCCTTCATGATTGACTAAATGTCCAAGAAATTGTACCTGCTCTAACCAGAATTCGCACTTTGAAAACTTAGCATAAAGTTTCTCCGAAAACTTAGCATAAGTTTGTCCTTTCTTAATAGACTTAAATGAGTGTGCAAATGCTTTGCGTGATCTTCCTTAGTTTTAGAATAAATAAGAATATCATCAATAAAAACAATTATGAATTTATCTAAATATGGTTTACATATTTGGTTCATCATGTCCATAAATGCGGCTGGGGCATTGGTTAAACCAAATGGCATGACAGTAAATTCATAATGACCATACCTTGTTCGAAAGGCGGTTTTAGGAATGTCTTCTTCCTGTACCTTTAATTGATGATATCCGGACCTTAAATTGATTTTAGAGAAAAATCGAGCTCCTTGTAATTGATCGAACAGATCATCGATTCTCGGTAATGGGTACCGATTCTTAATTGTGACTTTGTTCAATTCACGGTAGTCAATGCACATACGCATTGATCCGTCCTTCTTTTTAACGAATAAAATTGGTGCTCCCCATGGCGATGAGCTTGGCTGTATGAATCATTTTTCCAACAATTCGTCTAATTGTTTCTTTAATTCCTGCATTTCTGCGGGTGCAAAACGGTAAGGTGCTTTGGCAATTGGTGCTGTTCCTGGCAGTAGATGGATTCTGAATTCAACTTCTCTGTCTGGTGGTAGTCCTGGTAATTCTTCTGGAAATACATCTGAAAACTGAGACACTACTGGAATGTCTTTTAGTTCTTTTCCTTTAGTGTTAGTGATTATAGAAATCAAATACACTATAAACCCTTTTCTTATGTAGCTTGCAGTTTTCATCACAGAGATGAATTTCGTGGATCTAGATGGTTTATCTCCTTTAATTATGATCTTTTCACCTTTTGGTGAATTTACTTGGATTGACTTTTGATCACATAAAATACTGGCTTTATTGGCTATTAACCAATCCATTCCTAGAACGACATCAAATCCTGCCAGATTCATTGGGTAAAGGTTTGCAATAAACTTTTGATTTAAAAATTCTATTCTTGCTCCACGCAAGATTTCAGAAATTCTAATCGTTTCTCCATTTGCTGTCTCTACTAAACATTCTCGTGGTAGTTTAGTTAATGACTGATTTAGAAGTTTGCAAAATGAAGTATTAATAAAACTTTGGTTTGCACCAGAGTCAAATAATACTTTAGCAAAAACATCATTAACTAAAAACGTACCGGCTATCACATCTGGAATCATTTTAGCTTCATCTGCAGTCAGGACGAATGCTCTAGCATTTTTAGTGTTCTTGTTATTTGTATCTGGAGCTAATTTTGGACAATTTGGCTTGACATGACCTTGTTCCCCACAGTTGTAGCATATCCTGATGTTGGCTTTCCTCCTGCAGTCTTCTTCCTTGTGTCCTGATATTTTGCAGAATTGCAATATATGGAGCATTTTCCAGAATGCTTTCTTTTGCAATACTTGCAATAAGGTGTAAATGTGGAACCTACATTTTTCCCACGGTTGGAATTTCCAGATCGGAATTCCTGGGTAAGTCTTTGAGCTAGATTTCTTCTCTGATCTTCTTCTCTAGTACGAATTAATTCATCTATCAAGGTGTTGGCTAGTTCTACAGCTTCTTCTATAGTTTGAGGTCTAGCTGCCTTGACTACATGCCTAATCTCCCCGACTAATCCCCAGATGTAACGTGAGATTAATACTGGTTCAGGTGATGCAAGGGTTGGTACTATTCTAGCATATTCAAAGAATGTAGTAGTATAACCCTTACTATCTATCCCGGTCATCCTAAGGTTCAGAAACTTATTTGCTATCTGTTCCTTTTCATTGGGAGGGCAGAATTTCCTTTCTACCATACTCTTAAATTCCTCCCATTCCATGTTGTATACCCTATCACTTCCTTTTGACTAGATGATAGTGTTCCACCATTCTAAGGCTGAGTTTTTAAATAAACTAGAAGCAAACATTATCTTGTCTTCTTCAGCACACTTGCTTATTTTTAAAACAGCCCCAGTCTTTTCTATCCAGCGTAGAGCTGCAATGGGTTCTTCATTGCCCGAGAATTCTATTGGTTTACAGGACCAGAATTCTTTATAAGAACAACCGTAAGACACGGTTCTTCTCCTTTTGGGAATGGGCATTTGAAGTACGGGTCCATTGTTTACGTTGTTTTCTGGTTCAGTTGGTCGCTTACTGCTATGCTTACTTTTATTATCTGCTTCCTTAACAGTTTGGATAATAAATGGCATTGCATCTATGATTCCTTGTGCCACTATGTGTTGGACAGCACTATTATCCACTTGGTTTCCATTGTTATTGATGCTCGGATTCTCATTAACCCAGTTAATGTTACTCTGGTTATCGCTATTCAAATTTCCTTGATTTCCTTCGTCGGCCATCTGAATTTTAAACAGTTACCACGTATTAATATCTCAAAATAATATTTAATATAGCCAATCACATGACACGCATTTTGGTCAAAAGCGTCGATCATTGCGACTTTGCTCTATTCATATAATATGCATCTATTACACACCAGTACTGAAATTAAAATTACAATACCGACTAAAATTTAAATATTATTATTACTACTGTTTCCACCATCACATTCATGGATATGGATTCATCCAGAAATCCACATTGCGCTCGTCGTACTTCCAGACGAGTCGCTCTCCCACCTGTCTCATTCTTTCACTACTCTCTAAAATTTCTTCACCAAATGTCCTAAGTTCTTGTACATTGTCTGCACTCATTGGGGGTGCAGGTTCTAGGACTCGGTTCAGAATCTGGGGTGCGGGTTCCGGGTATGGAGGTATAGGGGCCTGGTATGGGTAAGGATTTTCTAGAATCTCTCTAATGAATACATCATTGTCGCAATAGGGATCTAGAGGATCTAACCCCGGGTAGGCTCCTAGGTTCGGCATAGGTATGTCTTCGTGTATCGAGTAGCGTTGCACATAGTCCCAAACGTCATCCCACCATGGGTCGTAATTTGGGTCTAAGGGATTTGGTGCTGGTACCCTAGGTATTTCCTCCGGGTTGAAATCATGCATCTCTACTTGATTTTCAGGGTTTTCTATCTCCATTGGTTGGTCAGCAATTGGTGATTGTGGTTGGGGTGCTATCATTTGTTCCAGGTTAGGGTCAGCTGCAGTGGTTGCTAGGATATGGATGTTGGCTATACCCCTATTAAGCATATCCTGGGCATAGGCATCGGTTTCTCTTTTGGCTGCTGCTAGTGCTCTCTGGTCTTGTAACTTTTTCATATGCTTCCTACGCTCATGTGCCCCTCGACTGAACCATATATTTTCTGAGGGAATGGCTCCTCGGACTGAGCTTTAAACACGAATATTCCTTCTTCCGTATCAGCAGAGTACCCTGAGAGGGCAGGCTGAGAAGAGGCACCTTCGCTTCTAGGCGAACCAGATAATTGACGGTACGCGTCAGATGGTCCTTGGTCGCTCATACTGTAAACTAACAAATAGTCAAATAACACATAACAAGAAATACAATTATGCACGTATTCCCGTAAGTTATTTCCTAACAATTTAAATTTTGGTGTCAGCAGAACACTTCTGTGGCTAAATTAGTGGCAAGGCTCTGATACCACCTTCTGTCGCAACCCCCGCCCCCTATCTGTCCCGGGAACGGGCGGCCGCGAACTCAGTGTTGGTGGTATCGGTGTTTATTAATTTGGCAGCGGAAATTACATCAGGACCATAGTTAGGAAATATTTTATCAGAGTAAAACACCATATTTTATATAAATAAACATATTGGGATGAACCCCAAGTTTTCATTACAAACTGATTTATAGGGATAAATCCCATTTTATTTAAAATAAAACGTCTTCTTTATTTAGGTAACTTTTATAGCCACTTTTCCAAGCCTTCAGTGCTGTCCAGCTGGCTTCTGATTGGCTCTCACATTGTGTTACCTGAAACGCGTTTTAAAAAGATTTGTCAGTGGGAAATACTGGTGAGTGAATCCCAGTTTATTTGAGAAACATTAATTTAATTTAAACAGTATTGAGAGCGATTACAATGTTTATATCTGTCCAATTACTCATTTAGTACTGCCAATCCTGACTGGCGGGTCATATTACACATTGGCTAACTCTTCATCCAATGGTAACGTGTCTCACATTTTGTATACAAAACCCCAACATACCGGAAATAATCATAGAATTACAAAGACTCAATCACTACTAAATTGCATTGTAAAATAGTAAGGGTTCCCTGGGAATTATCTATAAATTACACAAACGTACATGTGTTAGTATAATAACCATTTTAACATTAGTAATACCCTCCCCGAGACGGTATTCCAACGACTACGTCAGGCAGAACCACGACAGCCGTTACGGAACCCTAGATCAATCGGGCAGAGTATCTAATACGTATCCAGGGGTTATGATACTTACAACGGAGCAGAACTTCGTTATTTAGGGGGTATTATACCCGAGATTATGCCTATTCCTTAAGAAATTCGAGAGAGAAAGTATTCGTGAATGATTTCTGACTGAAGGCCAATGCATGCTACTTATAGGGCCTTATTCTGACTTTTACACAGCCCGCGTAAGGTGTAGCCGAAGGGCTACGCGGCCCGCGTCAAAGATAGTCAATGGTATAGCTGATCCGGGTCAGCGTATAGGGTCGACATGTGTTGGGCCACGTGACGGCCCAGGGTTTCGCCAGCTTTTACCTTCTCGCGGCCCGCGTAAGGGTTGAGGGATGGCTTACGCGGCCCGCCTGAACCCCAAAAAATCCGTTTTTAATTAATTTTAAATATATAAAAGGTATTCGGGGCCCGTTTTCACGTATGGGGGGTATTTTAAGACATATTGGGATATTTTAAATATTTTTAGGGTGTCAGAAAATTTATGAGGGTGTTGGTTTTCTTTAGGGTTGTTATACCAGTTCCTATTATGACTCCTCAACCCTGTCCACTAAAGTAACATAGGTATACCCTCAGACAAACACCAGATCTAACTCCCTTCATCTCATATCTGGTTATCAAGAGTCTCAGGCAGAACACACGTCTCAGAAGAAATCTAATAGTACAGTGTTGGGCCCACATTCACCACAACAGTGGGGCACCCAGCTCAGCGACAAAGGATAACTGAAAACATTCAGGTATATGAGACAAAATATGGAAGACGACTACAACCCACAAACCAGTACGGAGCAAACATACATCGTGCAAGGGGGACCCTCGCGCAAGCAGAACAAACGAAGTCACAGTCAACACTGGCGTGAACAACAAGTAATCTTCCCTGTTGTTCCAGGAGGCCCTCAGGAAGAGCGTCCACTCATCATAACTGGTATCTTCGGCCATTATCGTACTGATTACATGTTCATTGATCCAGGGAGTTCTATGGATATAATTTACGAACAATGCTTTAAACAACTAGACCCAGAGGACAAGGCGCGCTTGAAACCAGTCGATTTTCCTCTAACTGGTTTCTGCAATGAAGCCGTCTTCCCACTGGGTCAAATCGCCTTTCCTGTAACACTCTCAGACGGAGAGCACTCGCACACTGTTATAGTCAATTTCATGGTTATTCCAGCTACATCACGCCATGATGTATTGTTGGGAAGACGTTCACAGAGGGAGTTTAGCATGATTACCTCCATACCACACGCTGCTTGCGGTTTTCCAATAGAAACCGGAGTGGCAATCTTATATTCCAGCAAAGAGGTGATGTACGTAGATGACGAGCCACCAGTAAAGGCCACAAAGCCATCTCCATCTAATGAACCAGAGAAATGGGTACTCAACAATGAATACCCTGAACAAACCATTCTGTTGGGGCACGCCATCTCGCCAGCAATCCGAGCAAAGCTGAAAGAACTTCTATTAGAGAACATGGATATTTTTGCATGGTGCCCAGCAGACGTGACTGGCGTGCCAAGAGAAATAACGGAACATTGCTTGAATGTTCGACCTTCCGCAGAACCAGTCGCACAAGGAAAGCGCAGTCTTAGTACAGAAAAGGCTCATGTAATGAATGAGCAAGTAGCCGAATTACTTCAGGCTGGGATCCTGCGCGAAGTGCGATATCAAACCTGGGTAGCTAATCCAGTAATGGTGCAGAAGCACAACGGTGGGTGGCGCATGTGTGTTGATTTTAAAGATCTCAACAAAGCCTGCCTGATCGGAGTGTCGCGCTCCGGTCAAAGATAATATTTATAAGCCCAAATTACCCTTAACAATGTGTTAGTGGTAGTAAGGGGTCGATCCCCGAAGAGTATGTGGTTTGTGTATGGATTTGACTGAATTATAAAAGCTTGTCACAATTATGAAGCTTGCCAGATATTTTTGTATTTTTGTTTAGAAGAAAGATGTGAATTTGGACTACTGAAATTGAATTACTTAATTAACAAATACTACTTGACGATTGCAAGAATTTCTGGATACGAGAACAATAATATTAAAAGGGAATCACACCCGGTTTCGGTAATTATTAACCTAGGATTTCTACAAGTTCTAGTTTCAACTCAAATGCATTTGATTAACGGATTTAGTGTACCGTGACTTAGGTGCTACTAACTATCAACGCCCCGAAGAACGGATAAAAAGACACTTTGTAATCAACACAAGTAAATCCTAACAATGACAATGTACAATTACATATCACCGTTTCGCAAAGTCATAACTTTTAACATCGCTCGACAATTCACGAATTTGTAACAAATGTAATACTATTGTCAAGAGTTTCAAAAACCAAATACAAATTGTCACTAAGTTAAAACAAGAACAATTCGAAACCCTAGAATTAACAACTACCTGCACCGGGGTGAAACCGAGATGATTAGCCGCTCATGGTTGATGCAACTTGATCACCGGAGGTTTGGAATGCGGATGGAGTCATCTTGAAGCTTGATCGGATGATTGGTGAATGATGAAGGTTAGTGATGGATGATGATGGTGGAATGGTGAATGATTGGGTGAACTAGGGTTAGGAATCAAGATTGTGTTGAATGATGATGGATGATTCTTGATTCGGGTAGATGATGATTGATAGATTGGTGGGTGAATAGTTGGTGAACAAGGCTCCAAGATGAAGTTTCAAACTCAATTCTTTGTGTAACTCCCGAATTCAATGCAAGAGAGCCAATCATATTCGAGTTTGATCCCCAAATCATCAAAATTCGCGTTCTGAAAAACCACTACCCGTCGCCGACGGGCCTGACCCCGTCGCCGACGGGTTCCCTAAAACCATTCTTTGGCCGACGGCCTAATTGACTGGTTACGCGAACATGCTGCTGACGGGCTAATCTGGAGGGCGTCGCCGACGGGGCCCAGGCCGTCGGCGACGGGTTCTCGTTAGCGATCTTTTGTTTTTCACTTCCAACGCTCCCGTTTGATCCGTATTGCATCCCGGTGCTCCGGTTTTCGATCCGATGATCCGTTAAGCTCCCGAAAAGCTCCTTAAACTTCATTAAACCTGCAAAACACAAATCTAATTAAAAGTAGGCTATTGAAGATTAAATGTCGAATAGAAACAACAACTTAAGCATCAACGAACACCGGTTTTCAACCACGCATCACATCCCCACACTTGTCTTGTGCTTGCCCTCAAGCAAATCTGTTTTTCACTTTCGCGTGGGTCGAACAACGAATACACATCCCATTCCCGAGACATAGGTTAAGGTCTATTGTCATACAAAAGTTCAAACTCTTTACAAATTTCACATATTTACCGGTTAAGTGAATAATCACATATACTAATGGTTATCCAAGATTAACTCGCCCGTAAAACTAATAACTCATGCATATCCCTCACAATGTGCTCTCCACTCGGCTTAAAACTGGCTACCGTGTATAATGTATTAGCACTTCAATAATTAATCGCTCAAAACCAATTAGAGCACGTACCCGCATAGGCTTGCAACTCAATCATTCTCCACTATCGAACACAAATACTAAGCACAAGTCAAAAGGTCTTTGAAGGGTTGTAACGGGGCTAGGCGAAGGGTAGGAAATAAGATATTTTTTTAAAGTGGCTAAAGTGATGAAAATTCGACTTTTTATTACAAAAGACTATCCTAAACAAAAGTAAACTATAAACATCAACTATGGGCAATAATCTTTCACCCTTTTATTCGACAACTACTAACGCTTCTTTTTGTGTTTTTCTTCAACAATTTTCAATTCTTTTTCACACATTTTTCTGTTCTCTCTCTCTCTCTCTCTCTCTTTTTTTTGAACGAATCATAACAACTATACAAACTTAAGCTCCTATAATCGAATTTTCATCACACGGGTTTAAAAAGAAAAGGTTTAAGGTTTATGGGCTATAGGGTGGTCAAACGAAAGGTTTAGGCTCAAAATGGGCGACTAGGGAGTTTGTTCGGGTAAGGATAGCAAAATGGTTTTAAGAGAAAAGGTTTACCTAATGCCTTAATCATTCTCGTGCTTGTATTTGGTCTATAGTCTCAAACGTATCAAAAGTTGCAAGTTCTACAATACGCGACTAATGGTCCACTCAAACAAAGAAACATGTAAATGTAAATTTATGATATATAAGTGGCTCAAACCTCACGTATAAGGGTATGATATGTGATATGCATAAATTGCTAGTTCCTTAGGCGAATTATTCCCAAATAACCACCCGCTAAATACCCGTTATGCTTATTAATTTGAACTTGACCATGACAAAAGACCAAATGGGTTGTGACATCCCTCGTTGACTTGGTTACTTGTGCTTTTGAGATTGCTTTGAAAACAAGACAATTTTGAAAAAATTTTGAAATTTTCCCCCATCCCCACACTTGAGGTAAACATTGTCCTCAATGTGTAGTGTTTAAATGAACGGGTCAAAATCGAAAATTTTTACTACTCCCCCATCCCCACACTTGAAGTACATATTGTCCTCAATGTGTAAGAACTAGAGTTTTAGAATTGCACAAGGGATGTGACACGACTAACCTTCCCAAATTTTCACCCCGGAAATTAAAATACACATTACAATCCACTTATTCTAAACTACTAATCAAAGTAAAAAGAAACGCATGCACCTGATTTTTATCGCTTGATGCTCATATCCTTCGTCTCTTCATAAAAATGGTTGTCCCGCAAACATGTTGTACCTACAAATTCTAATCCTTGTGTAGAAGCATGCTTCTCACAACTATCAAAATTTGTTAGTACGTAGTTCTACCCTTTTTATGAACATATTACCAAGTCATGCATTATTTTACTTTGATTTTTATGTGGAAAATATTTTACAACAACAACAAGCCTAACTCACTTTCGTAGGAATCACGGTTGCATTTAGCTTATGCAACAAGCCCTTTTAAACCCCCCAATAGCTTGGGAGGACGAGAGGTCTCGTGAGGGTTATATAGGGAACACACCCACAAAGTTCATTTAACTAGACATAAATTAAATAAAAACAAAAAGAAATAACGGAACAAAATATACAACAACAACAACATAACACATACCATACCTCTACCGCTGATATCGCTCGTTTGGATCCATTGGCGGGTTGGGTTGGTATGGATAACCAGTGAGGGCTTCGAACATCTCCCTATAGTTATCTAGGGGGCTTTGCTCCCCTTGAGGTGGCGGTTGGTACGGGATCGGAATGAAGCTAGACCCTACTGCTTCGGGCCAATGTGGAGTCGGGTCGGATGGGCCTTGCGGGTAGGGAAGATCGGGGTAATTTGTCCACCCCGAGTGCTCGGCGTATGGGAGGCCGGCTTGGTAGTCTCTTTGGTGCCGCTCCTGATCATGCAGCACTTTGGCGTTATTAATCGCCATTTGTTGAGAAACGTACATGGCACTCCAACGACGTCGGTTCAATTCTTCTTCTTCCTGTCGACGCGCTGCTTCTGCTTCTTCCCATGCCCGTCTTCGGGCTGCCTCATCCTCCTGCATCTTTGCCAACTGTTCCATGTGTGATCTTTGCATTACTTGGAACAGTTCTTGTTCTTCCATAAACTTGTTCATTCTTTCCCTCTGGGCTTCTTGAGCTGCCCAATATTCTTGCATTGCGGATCCATGCGACCCCTCCCAAGTTTCCCTTTTTCGACTGTACTCCCTTCCTTCACCTATACAAGCGGAGACATTGTCATATATCTCCTGCTGCCCCCGATCAAAATTCTTGTAGGATGGCACCCGTCTCATGGTCACAAAACCCGCCACGTCTGCGTTAATTTCCCTATGTGGCCGCATATATCGTTGCCTTGGTCTTTGTGCACCGGAGGGTTCAACTTCCTCCTCTTCTTCCCCCATTTCCTCATCTCCTTCCGCTACGGGTGGTGCTCCAGCAGTACGGATCTCATACTTGTTCCCCAAATCATCGGTCACAACGTACTTGTTTCCCGAGAACTTGACTTCGATCTTCCAATTCTTCCGCATGTACCCCAAATTAAACTCCTCCACCGGCTTAGAAACCCATAGTGATTCCGGGGGTAAACAATTTTGTTGCACAATCATGGCGCTAATGAGGCGTGCATACGGAATAAAACGCCTCTGGGACGACTCCCTGGTAGCCCATGTGTTCATCATCACTATATGTCTCCACGACAGTGTTGGGGTCCCATACAGTAAGGCGTGCACCACCCTACAGTCACTCACTCTCACTCCTCCACGATCACTAAACCTTGCCAAGATGTTCTCAACCGAGATCCCTTGAAGAATCTTTCCTTCAAGCGACATTTGCTTTCGTTTCATTTCTCCTCCTTGGTGGGTCGGTAAGATAATATCTAACAGTTGCTCGAAATCGTTGTTGTTCAAATGATTATCCAAAAACTGCTCGATAGATGGGTAATCATAAGCTTGTACTCCCAAAGAGTCGAAACGAGCAATACGATTCATGGTCTCGAAAGACATCGTCATGTTCCCTCGAGTAGTCTTCCCCACCAACTTCCACTGTGAAGGAGATTCATTCTTGTTCACAAGCTTCAAGGTAGACAACCATTCACATACTTCCGATAAGTAAATCCTGGAAGTATTATCTTCGCACCAATCAAGAACGCTTTCCCATCCTAAACGCTCAAACATTTGCACAATCCCGATGTTACGAAATTCTTCCACGTTCACCACCCTTTCACATATTATCCTTGTTGGCACTGAGGTATTCACACCGTTCACCATCTTCCACTTCCACAACTTAGCCTCTAACTTCCTGTCTTGATAATGGGACAACAGTTTGTTCTTCTCGTCATCCCAAATTTTAGCACTTTGGCTATCCCTGAACTTCGCCCACTCCCAATCCTGCCTGTACAACCTCGGATCATTCTCCTCCACGGAGCTTAGTTGCTCCCACTTCTTCGGTATTAAACCGGAAGAAGAACCAACCCCGGATGACGAAGCTTGGCCTGTAGTCTTTTGTCTCTTTCCTCCCGCCATAACTACAATCACAAACAAGCAAACATCAATATAAATTCAACCTTCATTAACTCCCAAACTTTGAACATGAGGTATAATGTTGACATTTAAATTAACAAGTGAATGTAAAATCGCCTCTTTAAACTTCCAAAGTCGCTCACTTTATCATAAACTTATTAATTTTCTTGTTAATCTTACAATCTCTTATAATTTCAACAAAAGTCAACATCACCTTTATGTTCAATCATGTTCATAACAGTGTAATCACTTCACTATGGTTATGACATACTCAAATTCCATTCAAAACAACTAATCTTACTCAAAATCATGCTAGCACAACATACATTGTCTAAACAACCTACTCTTAAACCAAGAAGTTTAAAATTTCGGAAGAAAAACACTAACATATGATAATCAAGCATAAATTTAAGAAGAATCTATACCTTTGTTGTTGTTAAACAAGAAGAACTAAGAAAAGATGGCAAATAAGCAACTTGATGAACACCCTTTCAAAAACCCCAAGTGACACGCCCAGAAATCTCGCACAATAGCAAAAATTGATGAAAACCGTGTTGGGGGTTTTGCTCCTCTTGAAAAATTACCCAAGATAGACTCCAAAATCAGTTGGATTGATGGAGAATTGAGAAAGTTATGGTAGTTTGAAGGTTTTAGGGTTAGTGATCTGATAAAACAAGAATACTTATTAGATAAAACAAGAATACTTATCTGATATTTTGAATTGACAAGCGCTGGAAAATCCTCAAAATCAGCCTCCCGCTTTAGTGTTAGTGATCTCAGCAATATGGGTCCTCGTTTCGGGAGGAAGAAAACTGCTGCTAGCCCGAGTGCCGTAGTCCCCAAGCCTGTCACTTCCAAAGGGGGAAAGAAGAGAAAGGCCACTGAAGCTGAAAACCTGGAAGGTTTGCCTCTAATCTGCCACCAGTTCGAGGAGTATTTCTTTGAGGTAAGGATCCTGGATCCTGACTGAGTATCGTTGAGGAAGCAGAGCAGAAGCATTTGGAGTTCCAGAAATTCTTCAAGGCCAAGGATCAAACCATCTCCTCTCTCGAAAAGGATCTCAATCTGGCGAAGAAATAGGTGCTCATGGCCCAGATAAATGCTGATCATGAGAAGCATGAGCTGCTGGAGGATGCCAAATTCTCTGCCGCAATCACCGTGTACAAAATCAAGCTCCAAATGGCTTAAGAGGCTGAGGATCCTAACTTTGATAGGACCACTTGGGATCAGGAGGGCTGGAAGGCAAAGCTGGAAGATGAGGAGGAGGCTACAGAGGTCCTAGCGATTGAGGCAAGTGGCAGCGGGAAGGATCAAGCTGGAGGTGACGCTGGTGATGATGCTGGTGGTGATGCAGCCAAGGTGTGAGCTGCAGAAATGGGCGAGGATGGATATTTCTAGACGTGGCCGAAGCCCCCTTTTTTTAGGATTTGGTAGTGGTTTTAGTGGTTGTGGATGTTTTTGTTGAACAATGATGGTCTGTACTTTGAACAATAGCTCTAGGTTTAAGGATCACCGATCCTTTGGACAATAGGTAGGATAACGGGTGGTGGATGGATCCTCTGTTTGGGGGATGAAGCCACTTGTTATCCTTCCGCCTTATTTCCTGCAGTTAGACCTTATCAAATATGGACACCCTTTGCCAACCCAAGTGGACAGGCCATGTATTGCTGGTAGAAGCTTGGGTTGGCAATTTTGACAACCTTTAAGGGTTTAATGTTTTGTGAATAAATAAAACTTCAACTTTTTGACTATTTCCCGTGTTTTTATCCTTGTGAATTCTTTACTTTCCAACTGTTGCTATATACTTTGTTTGAATTTATTAAGTTCAACAAATCAAGCTTAAAAATTTTAGGATATGATCAAGCATCAAATATCCTATAGTCGATAAATTCAGAAAAGTTTTGCAACTTAAGGATCATTAGTTCTGTTGTCAAAGGTGTTTTGGTTAAAAATCTAATGAGGATAATGCAACCAAACTCTTAGTTATGGGGAATGATGCTTGAAATGAAGAACAATAATAAGGATCTCTTCGATGTAAATTGCACAAACAACACAAGGATTTATACGAGGAAAAAGCCCTTGATCTTTAGAAGATCTCCGGCATAAAAAACCTCGGGTGATGGAAACTACCGATCACCAAGCTCAAATAAATCAATAAAAGTTTACAACTTCGGATAGTGACGAGCTAAATACAAGGATCACTATGGTTAATCGTGTAAAAGTGTGAAATTTGCTAAGTGTTTGCTGAGAGCTTTGAGACTGCAATTGCACAAGAGTGTATGTGTAAACGAAAATGGCTAAGTGTTCTAATTTTAGCTCGTCACCCCTTTAAAAATGAAAGCTAACTAAGCTAACTAATTGTCCGACTTTTGTGCCATGCTCCCACGTTCTCCACAACGTCCATTTCTATTCAAATGTGTGCGAAATACTCGTGGAATATTCCATAGTAACGTTGCCAAGACCAAGTCAAGCTCAATACTCCTACAAAACAATACGAAACACAAACAGCCAATCGTTAATATGAGGATCCTTAGGGTGATCCATGATCCTGATCCTGAAGCTCTTCTGAGGATCACTATCTGTCACAGAAGTAAGGATCACTTATTAGGATAGCAAATAAGGATCACAAATTGTTAGAAAATCCTCCCCAAACAATTGCCCCCAAAATATAAGGAGTAAAATGTAAAATTAACGAGTTATGTTTTCTTGATCTTATCTGCAACAAACTCAACGGATTTATAGCTGTTAATATCGAACTATCCGTTGCATTATGACGTCACAGAAGTGACACCCCTGCAGAATCATCATTATAAATAGGAGATATAGATATGATCGTTTGCATTTAAAATCCAGAGCTACTCCCTTTATAACCGCATTCAGAAGATCAAACAGGGATTCTCCTCTTCATCTTCTCTCTTTGCTTGCTCTGTTTGTCTTCTCTTTTCAATTATTCCGTTCAAAATGTTGCTCCGGAACTCCCCTGCTAAGGATCACCAGAAAGAAAGCCCCTTCAAGAGTCAAGGGATCATCACAGATTCCGCTAAAGAACGCTGCATTTTCACCGATCCTCAAATTGACAGGGTCCGGTATTGTTTTCCCGCAAACACCGTGTTCAAACCCTATGATCCTACTGCCCTGAGCGATCACACTTCTGATTCATGGGTTGCCTTCCCTGTGACCCCGTTTGCCATAGGCTACACATATCCCTTTCCAGCTTTCACCCAATCCTTCTTTTCCCTGACCGGCATATCTTACATCCAAGCCATGCCGATGATCTGGAGGGTTTTGTATACCCTTGAAAGGATCATCGAGCAGGAGGGGATAGATTTAGGCATGGCTGAGTTTGGAGAACTGTATGAACTTACCACCTTCGGTTCCCATCGCTATCTGTTCAAACAAAAACCTGGGGAGGAGCACCCAATCTTCAAGGCTACCAAAAACGATACCAACTGGAAGCGGCGCTTCTTTTTTGTGAGAAGAGATACCATCCCTGATGGAAAGGATTTACCCAAGAAATGGGCTACCCATGGTAGGATGGAGGATCCTGAGGAGGATCACCATAGAACTTATCCTTCGGAATAGGGATCACTGACATTCTTTTGCTTTCTTGTTATGCAGCTATCTCCGTTTCACACCATAGATTGACTCCTGCTGCTAAAGAGAGACTCTTGGCCTTCAAGAGACTTGATCCCGAAACAAGAACTTTCAAGACTACCACCCAAGATTCTCAGGAAGTATCCTCTGGTTCTGTCACGATGTCAAGTAAGTATCCTTGTTTAAAGATTCAATTAAATAATGAAATTCAAGTAAAATTAAGATACTTATCTTGTTCTGGTTGTGTAGGTGCTGGAAAATCCACCAAATCTGCTTCAAAGTTTAGCATCACCGATCTCACCAATGTAAAATCCTCGAGGAAGAAGACTCCTGCTAGCCCAACTGCTTCAATCCCCAAGGCACCCCTCAGAGGAAAGGGAGGCAAGAAGAGAAAGGCCTCCGAAGCTGAGGATTTGCAAGGTCTCCCCTTGATCCGCCAACAGTTTCTGGACTACTTCAATGAGGTAAGGATCACTGTCCCTGCTTGTATATCCTGCTTGTTTGAGGATCATTCGGTTCTGACATTATCCTTTGTCTTCCTTGCAGAAATTTGCTGAGATTGAGACCTATGTTGGCCACGTTGAGGATCAGGATAGCAAGATTGCTGATCTTCAACAGGCTGCCTTGCTGAAGGACCTCAAGATAGCTGATCTTCAGAAGGATCTCCAGAACACCAAAATTGAGGCTGCCAAGATGCTGATCAACTTTGACTATGAGAGGCACGAGATCACCCAGGATGCCAAGGTCTCCGCCGCCATAGCAATGTACAAGACCCAGCTGCAAATGGCCATGGAAGCTCAGGATCCTGCTTTTGACAAGAGCACCTGGGATGTGGAGGGCTGGAAGGCAAGGCTGGCTGAACTGGAGGACGATGAAGAGGCTGAGGAGATCCTGACACTTGAGGCTGGAGGCAGTGGCAAGGATCAGGGTGGTGAGGCAAGTGGAGCTGGTGGTGATGATGCAGCGAAGGTTTAGGCTGCAGGATTGGGCGATGAAGGAAACTTCTAGACATAGCCGGAGCCCAATTTTTTCTGTTTAGTGGTTGTTTTATTGAACAATGGTGGTCTGTACTCTTGAACAATAGTTTTAGGTTTAAGGATCAAGGATCCTTCAGACAATAGGCAGGATTGCAAATGGTGGAGGGATCCTCTGTTTGGGGGATGAAGCCATTCTGATCCTGTCGCCTTTATGTTCCTGCATAACTTCAAACCTATTATCATGGACACCCTTTACCTACCCCAGCAGACGGGCCACGTATTGCTGGTAGATGCTTGGGGTAGGTAATTTTGACAACCTTTGAAGGGTTAGTCTTTTTGTTAATAAATAAAATCTTAACCTTTAAGGATTAAATAAGCAATTTTGAATAAGTCAGACTGGTGTGCATTAAGTTCTTTAAGTTCCTTTAATTTTCAATTGTCTTGGTGTGCATTTATTAAATAAGCAATTTTGAATAAGTCAGACTGAAAACATATAGGATATGATCCATGATCAAATATCCTATGGTCGAAAAATCCCAAAAAGTAGTATATGTTTTAAGGATCATAAGTTCAGTTGTCAAAGTATAAGGGTTATTCAAATAAACAATGAATAAGACAAAAATAGTTAAGGATCATACCTGAGGATCCAAGTTAGGATCCTAACCATAATCAGGATAACTATAAGATAAACCTTAGAGAGGAATAAGGATCAAGGATCCTTAGTTGTTTAACTTCAAGGACCTGAAATAGAGCATAACTTGGGACTAAGCCAATATAAGATAAGAGTTAGCAACTAGGGACAAGCCCAAGGATAACTGGGGACAAGCCCAAGGATAACTGGGGACAAGCCCAAGGATCGTATGTAAACTGGAGTATGACCCTAACTGGCGACTATCCAAACTTAGTGACATGAAAATGCCAAAACCTTAGCTAACGTGAAAACGTTAGAAACCTTAGGAACAGATGTATGGTACGTCTACCATTATACGTAGGATCCTAGGTATAGCCAGTACAATGGAATTATCAGCCCCTAAAGCGAGTACTGGTCCCAATGCCTTGAACTATACCAGGATCATCGTGCGCTACAGGCGAAACTGGGGTCAAGCCCAAATAACTGGGGTTAAACCTAAGGATCTGGATTGCTTCTGTAGATAATCAACATTATGCTAAGGATACCTGAACTTTCAAAACTCAAAGTCTTGTGAGAGAAGGATAAAGGACACATGATCCTTATCCTTGTATGAGAAAATAAGTAAAGGAAATAGTTCAAGATTAGGACATTACCAGAGTAAGGATTATTGATGCTTTAAGGATCCTTCAAGGATACCCCTAATGTAAGGATCATACGTGCCAGAAGGATCCTGCTCACATGAAATATTTCTTCAAATGGACAGCATTCCAAGCTCTTGTTAACAAATCACCTTCCATGGTCAGCAATCTATATGCCCCCTTTCCTGCTTCAGCTTCAATCAAATAAGGGCCTTCCCATTTTGGTGCCAGCTTTCCATCAGCAGGATTGGTGGTATTCTGGAATGCTTTCCTCAATACCATATCTCCAACTTGAAACTTCCTGATCCTGACATTTTTGTTATAAGCACCAGCCATTCTTTGTTGATAACTGGCCATCCTTATCCTTGCTAGATCCCTGATTTCTTCAATAGTATCCAGGTCTTGAGCCAAATTCTCATCATTTTCCTTAGGATCACGGGTACTTGTTCTAGCAGTTGGAACCACCATTTCTGTTGGGATCACTGACTCTGCCCCAAATACCAAAGAGAATGGCGTTTGACCAGTAGCATTCTTGGGGGTTGTCCTATCAGCCCAAAGCACATACGGTAATTCTTCTGCCCATTTCCCTTTCTTGGATCCAAGTTTCTTCTTCAAATTGTTGATGATGATCTTGTTGGATGATTCTGCTTGACCATTAGCTTGTGGGTGGACTGGTGTTGATGTTATCATCTTAATCCCCCAGCTGTCACAAAAGTTAGTGGTTCTGCCCCCAATAAATTGGGAACCATTATCACATATAATTTCAGAAGGAATGCCAAATCTAGTTATAATATTTCTTTTAATGAAGGATATAACTTCCTTTTTTCTGACTTGGGCAAAGGCTTCAGCCTCTATCCATTTGGAGAAGTAAGCAGTCATAGCAAGCATGAACACTTTCCCACCAGGTGCTTTAGGGAGTTTACCAACTATATCCATCCCCCATCTCATAAATGGCCGGCTGATGAAGGATATTGTTGTGTCTTTGACAAGGATCACACTTCTTAGCATATTCCACAGCATCTCTTTTCATGGTTGGCCAGTAGTATCCTGTTCTTAAGATCCTTGAGAACAATGCCCTGCCCCCAGTGTGGTTTCCACAATTTCCTTCATGGAAGTCTTTTAAAACTTCTTGGACTTCAGGATCCTCGATGCATCTTAAATATGGTCCTGCAAGAGATCGCTTATACAATATATTATTTAAGATTGTGAATTGAGATACCTTAATTTTGAAAGCCCTTTGATTTTCTCCCATAGGAATCTCTCCGTGTTGTAAGTATCTCATGATTGGTGAGATCCATGATCCTGATCCTGGATAAGATTGAGTATCCTCACTAGGGATAATTGCAGAATCCTCCCCTATTTCCATGGCCACATGATCCTCGATAGAAGGAGCCAAGATATGGATAATGGGGATGCTTATATCCTCCGGGATCTTCAAAGATGATCCTAAACTAGCCAATGCATCAGCTTCTGTGTTTTCTTCCCTTGGTACCTGTGTCAAACTAAAGGAAACAAAAGAGAGTGCCAATTCTTTGACTATCTCTAAATATTTGGTTAGCTTTTCACCTTTAACAGTATAGGATCCATTAAAATGATTTGTAATTAATAATGAATCTACATGTACCTCAAGGTACCTGATCCCCATATGCTTAGCAATTTGTAAACCAACAATCAAGGCTTCATATTCAGCCTCATTGTTAGTGGTTTGGAACTCACAAGCTATGGAGTGGGGTATTATGTCCCCCTGTGGCGATTTTAGTAGTATACCAAGCCCTGTGCCTTTGACATTTGAGGATCCATCAGTATAGAGTATCCAAGGATCCTTGGTCTCCTCTAGCTGCTGGACTTCTAACTCGGCTTCCTTTTGTAAATCACTACTGAAATCAGCCACAAAGTCGGCCAATGCTTGGGATTTGATGGCTGTCCTAGGCTCATATCTTATATCATAGGCACTAAGCTTCACTGCCCACTTAGCCATCCTTCCAGACATCTCGGGTTTCCTGAGGACATTCTTAATTAGAAAATTAGTTTTAACAACAATAACATGAGTTTCAAAATAATGTCTCAACTTGGTAGATGCCATAATTAATGCAAGAATAAGCTTTTCAAGGTGTGAATACCTGGATTCAGCATCAAGTAAACTCTTACTTACATAATAGACAGGATGTTGTGTACCTTCATGATCCTTAACAAGGACTGCACTTACTGCTTTTGAGGATACTGCAAGATATAAGGATAACACATCTCCTTTTTCTGGTTTCATCAAGGCTGGGGCTGAGGATAGGTATTCTTTGAGAGCTCGTAAAGCACTCTCATGCTTCTCCATCCATTCAAATTTCTTGTTCTTCCTTAGGATATCATAGAATTCTTTGCACTTCTCCGAGGATTTGGATATAAATCTGTTCAAAGCTGCTATCCTGCCTGTTAGCCTTTGGACATCCTTTGCATTGGCAGGAGATTTGATAGGCTAGCTTCAATGCCTCTCTTGGTCACCATATATCCTAAGAACTTACCTGCTTTAACACCAAAGTGACATTTCGAAGGATTAAGTTTCATGTTATGTCTGTCAAGGATATCAAATGGTTCCTCCAAGTCCCTTAGGTGATCCTCAGCTTTTATGGATTTTACCACCATATTATCTATGTAAACCTCCATAGTTTGTCCAATCTGATCCTTGAACATCATATTCACCAGCCTTTGATATGTTGCACCTGCATTCCTTAATCCAAACGGCATAGCAATATAACAATATATACCGGTTGGAGTCATAAAAGCCGTATCCTCTTGATAAGATGGTTCCATCTGAATTTGTTGAAATCCAGATGAAGCATCCATAAAAGTCAACAGTTCATGACCCGCCGTTGCATCCACCATGGAGTCAATGTGGGGTAATGGGAAAGGATCCTTGGGACATGCCTTATTTAAATCTGTAAAATCGACACATACCCTCCACTTTCCATTTTTCTTTTGAACAACAACCACATTGGCCAACCATCTTGGATACTTGACCTCTCTAACCATACCTGCCCAGAGCAATTTCTCTACCTCTTCCTGGATAATGGCATTTCTTTCCGGTGCAAACTTCCTCCTTTTTTGATGGATCGGTTTGAATGACCTGTCAATGCCAAGTTTATGAGTGATAATATCCTTAGATATACCTGTCATATCCTCATGCTTCCATGCAAAGGTAGTCTTTCTTCTTTTGAGGAAGGATACAAGATCTTCTTTCATTTTGCCAAGGATCCTTGATCCGATATAGATTTTGGATTCAGGATCATCAGGATCCATGAGGATTTCTACCACATCCTGCTCTCTTGCCTCCAAGACATCCCTTGGAGGATACTTTGATTGCTATTGCTCCCTTGACTTCGAGGCTGGTTTCATGGATGAAGTGTAGCAATCCTTAGCCTCCTGCTGATCACTATCAATCTTGACTATTCCCCAAGGACTAGGGAGCTTCACACATTGATGGTAGGTAGATGGGACTGCCTTCATATCGTGTATCCAGGGCCTGCCAAGGATAACATTACAACAAGATAAACAGTCAATAACACAGAATTTTTGATAATTATGCAATCCTTCAACATAAATTGGGAGTTTAATGTCCCCCAGGGTGTTCTTGGTTTCGCCACTAAATCCCACGAGCACGGAGGATCTTGGTATGATATCGGATTCAGGAATACCCATTTTCTTTAGAACATCCAGTTGGATAATGTTCACTGAGCTTCCTCCGTCAATAAGGATCCTGCGGACAAAATGGTTAGAAATAAAAAGAGTAATAACTAAACCATCGTGATGAGGATCCTGGATGTCAACACGATCATCCTCATCAAAGGTTATGACTTTTCCTTTAGAGACACTTGATGTTCGAACAGGTCTCTCTCCATTATCAATTTTAGCTTCCTTTGCATGCCTTTTAGCTGCTGAGAAGGATGTACCACAGATGTCTGAACCTCCAGAAATAAAGTTTATCACTTGTGCATCTGCCGGAGGGGCTGGAGCTTTCTCAGGGATCCTTTCAGGATCCTGAGTCCTTGACTTTTTTCTACCCAGCAATTCTTTTAAATGTCCCTTGCTCAATAAGTATCCAATTTCCTTTCTCAATGCAATGCATTCCTCTGTTAAATGCCCAAAATCCTCATGGTATGCACACCACTTTGATTTGTCTTTAGTTGCAGCTGGTCTGTCATTTTTTCTAGGCCATCTGGCTTTATCTCCTAGATTCTGCATCGCAAGGATTAGTTCATTGTTATCAACGGAAAAACAATATTCAGAAATTAGAGGATAATCCTCATCATCCTCTTCTTGATCAACAGCATGCACGTTCTGATTATCAGATCTGTTATAGGATTTGAATTTGTTGTTCTTGAACGAGGATCCCTGCTTTTCTTGTTTTGAGGATCCTGCTAATCTCTCCTGGATCCTTTTGTCATCCTCTAGCCGGATGAACCTGAGTGCCCGGGTTCTTACCTCATCTAGGTTCCTGCACGGTGTCATAACAAGATCATCATAGAACAGTGAATCCCTAAGCAATCCCATTTTGAAGGCCTCAACAGCCGTGGCTATATCCAAGTTGGGAATGTCTAAGGATTCTTTACTAAATTTGGTTATGTAATCCCTTAATGATTCATTATGACCCTGGGTTATCCTATATAGATCACTAGTTAACCGCTCAAATTTTCTACTACAAGAAAACTGATTATTGAATAAGTTAACTAGATTAGCAAATGAGGTAATAGAGTAAGGCGGAAGACTTAGCAGCCATTTGAGAGCTGATCCAGTAAGAGTGGATCCAAATCCCTTGCATAGGCATGCTTCCTTTAACCTTTCTGGAATTGGATTGATCTCCATCCTTTCCCTGTATTGTGCTATGTGCTCCTCAGGATCCGTCGAACCATCATACAGCTTCATGGTTGGCACATGGAACCTTTTGGGTATCTCAGCATCACAAATTGGTGGTGCAAAACGAGATATCTTATGGCTTCCATCTGCAATCTCTGGGATAGGTTTGACCACTCCTGGAACACTTGATATCATATCCTTCAGCTTTTGCAACTCTCTGGCCATAGCATGGTTGATACCTGTATCCTGCATGAATCCATGGTTAGTGGTAAGAGAATTATTAAAAGTGTTACCTCCCATTGGGTTCAAGTTAGGAACAGCGGATGTGAATCCATATTGCTGGGACTCTGGGATTATGGAGGGACCAGTGGAAGCAATGGTCTGCATCGGAATAAAATCTCCCTGATGGACATCTGAACTTCCTGTTTGCAAACTCCTCAAGGATCCTGGCATCTGGAAGGGTCCCTGAGACTAGGATGATCCTGGAACGAAGGAGGATCCTTGAACCTGGGATGATCCTGGAACAGAGGAAAATCCTTGAACCTGGGATGATCCTGGAACAAAGGAGGATCCCTGAACCTGGGATGATCCTGGAACAAAGGAGGATCCTTGAACCTGGGATGATCCTGGAACAAAGGAGGATCCTTGAACCTGGGATGATCCTGGAACAAAGGAGGATCCTTGAACCTGGGATGATCCTGGAATAGAGGAAAATCCTTGAATCTGCTGCGCTCCTGAGTAGGCTCCTGAATTCATGAAGGATCCCATATGCTGAGGATAGGATCCTGCTGGCTGGAAATATGAACCTGATGCCTGAGTCACTATTGCTGAACCGTAGTGCACTCCTTTTGGTCCACCCACATATTGAACATCTGGAACCTCTGTTGGCTGAGAAGTAATCACCGGAGTGTCAAAGTGGGGAATGATCCTCTGCCGCTTTCTTTTGTTTCTTGAGACCTCCGATTTCTTTGAGGATCCTATCATTGGTCTTATCCTGTTGCTGTATATGTTCCTTCATCTGCAAAATCAAAGTAAACATGTCACTAGTAGTGGGAATGTAAGGAGCAGAAGAAGTTGGAGGTTTAGAGAAAATGGGAGTTGGTTTCTTCTCAGCATTTTTCTGAGATCCAGCAGGTGGTGGAGGCAAAGGTGGAATGCCCTGAGACGAATTGACCGCAGACATTG
Source organism: Helianthus annuus (assembly GCF_002127325.2). Classification (NCBI taxonomy): domain Eukaryota; kingdom Viridiplantae; phylum Streptophyta; class Magnoliopsida; order Asterales; family Asteraceae; genus Helianthus; species Helianthus annuus. Next base: position 19,661,075 of record NC_035436.2, on the reverse strand, counting down.
TAGTAGAGGTATTCTTCAATGATGAAGCCATATATTCGTATACAATGAACTGGAATGATCACCAACAGAAATACTTCTTAGGAATGAAGCACCAATTGCCCCACGGTGGGCACCAAACTGTTTTGGTTAAAAATCTAATGAGGATAATGCAACCAAACTCTTAGTTATGGGGAATGATGCTTGAAATGAAGAACAATAATAAGGATCTCTTCGAGGTAAATTGCACAAACAACACAAGGATTTACACGAGGAAAAAGCCCTTGATCTTTAGAAGATCTCCGGCATAAAAAACCTCGGGTGATGGAAACTACCGATCACCAAGCTCAAATAAATCAATAAAAGTTTACAACTTCGGATAGTGACGAGCTAAGTATAAGGATCACTATGGTTAATCGTGTAAAAGTGTGAAATTTGCTAAGTGTTTGCTGAGAGCTTTGAGACTGCAATTGCACAAGAGTGTATGTGTAAACGAAAATGGCTAAGTGTTCTAATTTTAGCTCGTCACCCCTTTAAAAATGAAAGCTAACTAAGCTAACTAATTGTCCGACTTTTGTGCCATGCTCCCACGTTCGCCACAACGTCCATTTCTATTCAAATGTGTGCGAAATACCCGTGGAATATTCCATAGTAACGTTGCCAAGACCAAGTCAAGCTCAATACTCCTACAAAACAATACGAAACACAAACAGCCAATCGTTAGTATGAGGATCCTTAGGGTGATCCATGATCCTGATCCTGAAGCTCTTCTGAGGATCACTATCTGTCACAGAAGTAAGGATCACTTATTAGGATAGCAAATAAGGATCACAAATTGTTAGAAAATCCTCCCCTAACAAAAGGATAAGGGTCACTTATATAAATAATGAATAAAATCAAAGTGATTAAGGATCATACCTGAGAATCCAAGTTAGGATCCTAACCTTCAATATTTATAATCAGGATAACTAAAAGACAAACCTTAGTAAAACGTAAGGATCAGAGATCCTTAGCTGTTTAACTTTGAAAACCTGAAACAGAATATAACTTGGGACTAAGCCAATATAAGAGAAAAGTTAGTGACTAGGGACAGGCCCAACAATTCTGGGGATAAGCCCAAAGGATAACTGGGGACAAGCCCAAAAGATAACTGGGGACAAGCCCAAAGGATCTTGTGTAAACTGGAGTATGGCCTTCACTGGCGACTATCCAAACTTAGTGACATGAAAATGCCAAAACCATAGCTAACGTGAAAACGTTAGAAACCTTAGGAACGGATGTATGGTGTGTCTACCTTTATACGTAGGATCCCGGATACAGCCAGTACAATGAAATTGTCAGCCCCAAAAGCGGGTACTGGTCCCATTGCCATGAACTGCACCAGGATCATCGTGCGCTACTGGCGATACTGGGGACAGGCCCAAATAACTGGGGTCAAGCCCAAATAACTGGAGATTTCTGTGAATACTCAATCCTTTGTTAAGGATACCCCAACCTTCTGCAAAACTCAGAATCAAGTGAAAGGAGGATAAAGGATCCAGGATCCTTATCCTTGTATACAGGATAGTTAAAGAATTAAATAGTTTGAGATTAGATCAGTACCAAAATGAGGATCCTCCGTCCTGTAAGGATCCTGTAGATACTTGTCAGCTAAGGATCACAGATCCTTATCACATGAAGTATTTCTTCAAGTGGACAGCATTCCAAGCTCTTAGCATTCAGCTGCTATCCACTTGGAGAAGTAATCAGTCATGGCTAGTGTTAGGGGAGGATTTTCTAACAATTAGTGATCCTTACTTGTTATCCTAATAGTGATCCTTACTTCTGTGACAGATGGTGATCCTCAGAAGAGCTTCAGGATCAGGATCATGGATCACCCTAAGGATCCTCATACTAACGATTGGCTGTTTATGTTTCGTATTGTTTTGCTGGAGTAATAAGCTTGACTTGGTCTTGGCAACGGTACTATGGAATATTCCATGGGTATTTCGCACACGTTTGAATGGAAATGGACGTTGTGGAGAACGTGGGAGCATGGCACAAAAGTCGGACAGTTTGTTAGCTTAGTTAGCTTTTATTTTTAAAGGGGTGACGAGCTATTTTTAGAACACTTAGCCATTTTCAGCTACATACACTCTCGTACAACTGCACTCTCGAAGCTTTCAGCAAACACTTAACAGTTTTCACACACTTTTACACAATTAACCATAGTGATCCCTGTACCTAGCTCGTCACTATCCGAAGTTGTAAACATTTATTGATTTATTTGAGCTTGGTGATCGGTAGTTTCCATCACCCGAGGTTTTTTATGCCGGAGATCATTCATTGATCAAGGGCTTTTTCCTCGTATAAATCCTTGTGTTGTTTGTGCAATTTACATCGAAGTGATCCTTATTATTGTTCTTCATTTCAAGCATCATTCCCCGTAACTAAGAGTTTGGTTGCATTATCCTCATTAGATTTTTGACCAAAACAGTTTGGCGCCCACCGTGGGGCAATTGGTGCTTCATTCCTAAGAAATTTTTCTGTTGGTGATCATTCCGGTTCATTGCATACAAGTACATGGCTTCATCATTGAAGAATACCTCTACTGCAATGTCTGCGGTCAATTCGTCTTAGGGCATTCCACCTTTGCCTCCACCACCTGCTGGATCTCAGAAAAATGCTGAGAAGAAACCAACTCCTATTTTCTCCAAACCTTCAACTTCTTCTGCTTCTTACACTCCCACTACTAGTGACATGTTTACTTTGATTTTGCAGATGAAGGATCATATACAACAACAGGATAAGACCAATGAAAGGATTCTCAGAGAAATCGGAGATCTCAAGAAACAAAAGAAAGCGGCAGAGGATCATTCCCCACTGGTGCCAAGATCTTTGAATTTTGATACTCCGGTGATTACTTCTCAGCCATCAGTGGTTCCAGATGTTCAATATGTGGGTGGACCAAAAGGAGTGCACTACGGATCAGCAATAGTGACTCAGGCATCAGGTTCATATTTCCAGCCAGCAGGATCCTATCCTCAGCATATGGGATCCTTCATGAATTCAGGAGGATACTCAGGAGCGCAGCAGAATCAAGGATCTTCCTTTGTTCCAGGATCATCCCAGGTTCAAGGATCTTCTTTTATTCCAGGATCATCCCAGGTTCAAGGATCTTCCTTTGTTCCAGGATCATCCCAGGTTCAAGGATCTTCCTTTGTTCCAGGATCATCCCAGGTACAAGGATCCTCCTTCGTCCCAGGATCATCTCAGGTTAAAGGATCCTCCTTCGTCCCAGGATCATCCCAGGTTCAAGGATCCTCCTTCGTCCCAGGATCGTCCCAGGTTCAAGGATCCTCCTTCGTCCCAGGATCGTCCCACGTTCAAGGATCCTCCTTCGTCCAAGGATCATCCCAGGTTCAAGGATCCTCCTTTGTTCCAGGATCATCCCAGTTTCAGGGATCCTTCCAGATGCCAGGATCCTCGAGGAGTTTGCAAACAGGAAGTTCCGATGTCCATCAAGGAGATTTTATTCCGATACAGACCATTGCTTCTACTGGTCCTTCCATCATTCCAGAGTCCCAGCAATATGGATTCACATCCGGTGTTCCTAATTTAAACCCGATGGGAGGTAACACTTTTAATAATTCTCTCACCACTAACCATGGATTCATGCAGGATACAGGTATCAACCATGCCATGGCCAGAGAGTTGCAAAAATTGAAGGATATGATATCAAGTGTTCCAGGAGTGGTCAAACCTATCCCGGAGATTGCAGATGGAAGCCATAAGATATCTCGTTTTGCACCACCAATTTGAGATGCTGAGATACCCAAAAGGTTCCATGTGCCAACCATGAAGCTGTATGATGGCTCGACGGATCCTGAGGAACACGTAGCACAATACAGGGAGAGGATGGAGATCAATCCAATTCCAGAAAGGTTAAAGGAAGCATGCCTATGCAAGGGATTCGGATCCACTCTTACTGGATCAGCTCTCAAATGGCTGCTATGTCTTCCCCCTTACTCTATTACCTCATTTGCTAATCTAGTTAACTTATTCAATAATCAGTTTTCTTGTAGTAGAAAATTTGAACGATTAACTAGTGATCTATATAGGATAACCCAGGGTCATAATGAATCATTAAGGGATTACATTACCAAATTTAGTAAAGAATCCTTAGACATTCCCAACTTGGATATAGCCACGGCTGTTGAGGCCTTCAAAATGGGATTGCTTAGGGATTCATTGTTCTACGATGATCTTGTTATGACACCATGCAGGAACTTAGATGAGGTAAGAACCCGGGCACTCTGGTTCATCCGGCTAGAGGATGACAAGAGGATCCAGGAGAGATTAGAAAGATCCTCAAAGCAAGAGAAGCAAGGATCCTCGTTCAAGAATAACAAGTTCAAATCCTATAACAGATCTGATAACCAGAATGTGCATGCTGTGGATCAGGAAGAGGATGATGAGGATTATCCTCCAATTTCTGAATATTGTTTTTCCGTTGATAACAATGAACTAATCCTTGCGATGCAGAACCTAGGTGATAAAGCAAGATGGCCTAGAAAAAATGACAGACCAGCTGCAACCAAAGATAAATCAAAGTGGTGTGCATACCATGAAGATTTTGGGCATCTAACAGAAGAATGCATTGCATTGAGAAAGGAAATTGGATACTTGTTGAGCAAGGGGCATCTAAAAGAATTGCTGGGTAGAAAAAAGTCAAGGACTCAGGATCCTGAAAGGATCCCTGAGAAAGCTCCGGCCCCTCCAGCAGATGCACAAGTAATAAACTTTATTTCTGGAGGATCAGACATCTGTGGTACATCCTTCTCAGCAGCTAAAAGGCGTGCAAAGGAAACTAAAATGGATAATGGAGAAAGACCTGTTCGAACATCAAGTGTCTCTGAAGGAAAAGTCATAACCTTTGATGAGGATGATCGTGTTGATATCCAGGATCCTCATCACGATGGTTGTTAGGGCTGGATTTTTACAATACATGATCCTCACATGTGATCCTAACCAGTGATCCTTGTTTGTTTGGCAGATAGTGATCCTCAGCAGAGTTCCAGGATCAGGATCACGGACCATCATAGGATCCTCATGCTAACAGTTGCTTTCGTTGAATTTAATGTTGTTTTGCAGGAATGACTAGCAGGATACACTCTTAGCATCACAATTAAAGGACACGTCTTTACAACTATAGCATGTGCTTAATCGGAGATGAACGTTGTGAAGGATATGGAAACTCAGCATGATTTAAGGGCGATAATTTAGGCTAGATTTACTTTTATTTCTAAAGGGGTAATGAGCTGATTATTAGTCTTTTTACCTAAAATAGGTCACCTACACTTGTATATATAACACTCTTCCTCATTCGGAAGAACACACAACACAATTCTCACACGCTTAGACACACATTACGATAGTGATCCTTGTACTCAGCTCATTATCATCCGAAGTTGTAACCATATTTTGATATATTGAAGTTTGGTGATCGGTAGTTGCCATCACCCGAGGTTTTTTATGCCGGAGATCATACATTGATCAAGGGCTTTTTCCTCGTATAAGTCATTGTGTCTTTGCATATTTCACACTGAAGTGATCCTTTACTTTTTCTATAAACCAAGCATCATACCCCATTTACATAAAGTTTGGTTGCATTATCCTTGTGTGATTTTTGACCAAAACAGTTTGGCGCCCACCGTGGGGCAATTGGTGCTTCATTCATAAGAAAACTTTCTGTTAGAAATCATTTCAAAGAATTACATGGCTTCATCATTGAAAAACATGTCCACGGCGATGTCTGCAGTCACCTCGTCTCAGAACACTCTGCCTCCTCCACCGGCAGGATCCCAGAAGAATGCTGAGAAGAGACAAACTCCTACTAACTCTAAAACTCCATCTCCTTCTGCTATGAATTCTTATATTCCCAGTACTAGTGACGTATTTACTTTGATTTTGCAGATGAAGGATCGTATGCAGCGGCAGGATGAAACTAATGAAAGGATCCTCAGGGAAATTGGAGATCTCAAAAGACAAAAGAAAACGGCAGAGGATCATTCCCCACTGACGCCCAAATCCTTGAGCTTTGATACTCCAATGATCACTTCTCAGCCATCGGGAATTCCAGACGTACAAATTATGGGAGAATCAAGAGGATTGCACCTCGGATCGACAGCAATGACTCAGGCATCAGGCTCACACTTTCAGCCGGCAGGATCCTATCCCCAGCATATGGGATCCTTCATGAATTCGGGAGTCTATCCGGGAGCACAGCAGTTTCAAGGATGCTCCTTCGTTCCAGGATCATCCCAGATACCAGGATCCTTCCAAATACCAGGATCCTTCCAGAGGCCAGGATCCCTAAAAAGTTTGCAAACAGGAAGTCTAGATGTCCATCAAGGGGACTTCATTCCAATGCAGACCATTGCTTCCACTGGTCCCTCCGTTATCCCAGAATCCCAGCAATATGGATTCACTAACTTGAACTCAATGGGAGGTAACACTTTAAATAATCATCTTACCACTAACCATGGATTCATGCAGGATACAGGTGTCAATCATGCTATGGCCAGGGAATTGCAGAAACTAAAAGATATGATCTCAAGTGTTCCAGGGGTAGTCAAGCCTATCCCAGAGATTGCAGATGGAAGCCATAAGGTATCTCGCTTTGCACCGCCAATTTGTGATGCAGAGGTACCCAAAAGGTTCCATATCCCTACTATGAAGCTGTATGATGGTACAACGGATCCAGAGGAGCACATAGCACAATACACGGAGAGGATGGAGATCAATCCTATCCCAGAAAAGTTAAAGGAAGCATGCCTATGTAAAGGATTTGGATCCACTCTTACTGGATCAGCTCTTAAATGGCTGCTAAGTCTTCCCCCTTACTCTATTACTTCATTTGCTAATTTAGTTAATTTATTCAATAACCAATTCTCTTGTAGTAGAAAATTTGAAAGATTAACTTGTGATTTGTACAGGATAACTCAAAATCATAATGAATCATTAAGGGATTATATAACTAAATTTAGTAAAGAATCCTTGGACATTCCCAACTTGGATATGGCTACGGCTGTTGAAGCCTTCAAAATGGGACTGCTTAAGGATTCATTGTTCTATGATGATCTTGTTATGACACCATGCAGGAACCTAGATGAAGTAAGAACTCGGGCACTCAGGTTCATCCGGCTAGAGGATGACAAGAGGATCCAGGAGAGACAAGTAGGATCCTCAAAACAGGAGAAGCAAGGATCCTCCTTCAAGAGCAATAAGTTCAAATCCTACCATAGAAACGACAACCAGAATGTGCATGCTGTTGACCAAGAAGAGGATGATGAAGATTATCCTCCAATCTCAGAATATTGTTTTTCCGTTGATAATCATGAGCTAATCCTTGCAATGCAGAATCTAGGAGAAAAAGCTAGGTGGCCCAGGAAGAATGATAAACCATCCGGGACTAAAGACAAGTCAAAATGGTTGCATACCATGAAGATTTCGGGCATCTAACTGAAGAATGCATAGCTTTAAGAAAAGAGATTGGATATCTGTTAAGCAAGGGGCACCTAAAAGAATTATTGGGAAGAAAAAGGCAAAGGACTCAGGATCCTGAAAGGATCCCTGAAAAGGCTCCAGCACCTCCGGCGAATGCACAAGTGATCAACTTTATTTCCGGAGGATCAGACATCTGTGGTACATCCTTCTCGGCGGCCAAAAGGCATGCAAAGGAAGCAAAAATGGATAATGGAGAAAGACCCATTCGAACCTCAAGTGTCTCGGAGGGAAAGACGATAACGTTTGATGAGAATGATCGCATTAACATCCAGGATCCTCATCATGATAGTTTAGTTATTACTCTCTTTATCTCTAACCATTTTGTCCGCAGGATCCTTATTGACGGAGGAAGCTCAGTGAACATTATCCAGCTTGATGTTCTGAAGAAATGGTATCCCAGAATCAGACATCACACCAAGATCCTCCGTGCTTGTAGGATTCAGTGGGAAACGAAGAAAACTCTGGGGACATCAAACTCCCAATCTACGTGGAAGGATTACATTATTATCAAAATTTTGTGTTATTGACTGTT